>NC_090933.1:1377589497-1377892527 GCF_040938575.1 Ambystoma mexicanum
AAGCAAGGTTAACACACACACGCTTACTCAAAGCGAGGTAACACACACAACGCACTTACTCAAAGCAAGGTAACACACACCCGCACTTAAAGGCGAGGTAACCAACTTACTCAAAGCAAGGTAACACACACACCACTACTCAAAGCAAGGTAACACACACACGCACTTACTCAAAGCAAGGGTAACACACACACGCTTACTCAAAGCAAGGTAACACACACAGCCTTACTCAAAGCAAGGTAACACACACACGACTTACTCAAAGCAAGGTAACACACACACGCATACTCAAAGGCAAGGTAACACACACACGCACTTACTCAAAGCAAGGTAACACACACACGCACTTACTCAAAGCAAGGTAACACACACACGCACTTACTCAAAGCAAGGTAACACACACACGCTTACTCAAAGCAAGGTAACACACACACGCTTACTCAAAGCAAGGTAACACACACACGCTTACTCAAAGCAAGGTAACACACACAGCTTACTCAAAGCAAGGTAACACACACACGCACTTACTCAAAGCAAGGTAACACACACACGCTTACTCAAAGCAAGGTAACACACACACGCACTTACTCAAAGCAAGGTAACACACACACGCTTACTCAAAGCAAGGTAACACACACACGCTTACTCAAAGCAAGGTAACACACACACGCTTACTCAAAGCAAGGTAACACACACACGCACTTACTCAAAGCAAGGTAACACACACACGCACTTACTCAAAGCAAGGTAACACACACACGCTTATCATTCTCAAAGCAAGGTAACACACACACGCCTTACTCAAAGCAAGGTAACACACACACGCTTACTCAAAGCAAGGTAACACACACACGCTTACTCAAAGCAAGGTAACACACACACGCCTTACTCAAAGCAAGGTAACACACACACGCATACTCAAAGCAAGGTACACACACACACGCTTACTCAAAGCAAGGTAACACACACACGCTTACTCAAAGCAAGGTAACACACACACGCTTACTCAAAGCAGAGGTAACACACACACGCTTACTCAAAGCAAGGTAACACACACACGCACTTACTCAAAGCAAGGTAACACACACACGCATACTCAAAGCAAGGTAACACACACACGCTTACTCAAAGCAAGGTAACACACACACGCTTACTCAAAGCGAGGTAACACAACACGCTTACTCAAAGCAAGGTAACACACACACACTACTCAAAGCAAGGTAACACACACACGCTTACTCAAAGCAAGGTAACACACACACGCATACTCAAAGCAAGGTAACACACACACGCTTACTCAAAGCAAGGTAACACACACACGCTTACTCAAAGCAAGGTAACACACACACACTTACTCAAAGCAAGGTAACACACACACGCATACTCAAAGCAAGGTAACACACACACGCTTACTCAAAGCAAGGTAACACACACACGCTTACTCAAAGCAAGGTAACACACACACGCATTACTCAAAGCAAGGTAACACACACACGCTTACTCAAAGCAAGTAACACACACACGCTTACTCAAAGCAAGGTAACACACACACACGCTTACTCAAAGCAAGGTAACACACACACGCTTACTCAAAGCAAGGTAACACACACACGCTTACTCAAAGCAAGGTAACACACACACGCATACTCAAAGCAAGGTAACACACACACGCTTACTCAAAGCAAGGTAACACACACACGCTTACTCAAAGCAAGGTAACACACACACGCACTTACTCAAAGCAAGGTAACACACACACGCTTACTCAAAGCAAGGTAACACACACACGCTTACTCAAAGCAAGGTAACACACACCCGCTTACTCAAAGCAAGGTACACACACACGCTTACTCAAAGCAAGGTAACACACACACGCTTACTCAAAGCAGGGTAACACACACACGCTTACTCAAAGCAAGGTAACACACACACGCTTACTCAAAGCGAGGTAACACACACACGCTTACTCAAAGCAAGGTAAACACCACACGCATACTCAAAGCGAGGTAACACACACACGCTTACTCAAAGCAAGGTAACACACACACGCTTACTCAAAGCGAGGTAACACACACACGCTTACTCAAAGCAACACACACGCTTACTCAAAGCAAGGTAACACACACACGCACTTACTCAAAGCAAGGTAACACACACACGCTTACTCAAAGCAAGGTAACACACACACGCTTACTCAAAGCAAGGTAACACACACATGCTTACTCAAAGCAAGGTAACACACACACGCACTTACTCAAAGCAAGGTAACACACACACGCACTTACTCAAAGCAAGGTAACACACACATGCACTTACTCAAAGCAAGTAACACACACACGCTTACTCAAAGCAAGGTAACACACACACGCTTACTCAAAGCAAGGTAACACACACACGCTTACTCAAAGCAAGGTAACACACACACGCTTACTCAAAGCAAGGTAACACACACACGCTTACTCAAAGCAAGGTAACACACACACGCTTACTCAAAGCAAGGTAACACACACACGCACTTACTCAAAGCAAGGTAACACACACACGCACTTACTCAAAGCAAGGTAACACACACACGCATACTCAAAGCAAGGTAACACACACACGCCTTACTCAAACGAGACCACACACGCTTACTCAAAGCAAGGTAACACACACACGCATACTCAAAGCGAGGTAACACACACACGCTTACTCAAAGCAAGGAACACACACACGCATACTCAGAGCGAGGTAACACACACACCCTTACTCAAAAGCAACACACACGCTTACTCAAAGCAAGGTAACACACACACGCACTTACTCAAAGCAAGGTAACACACACATGCTTACTCAAAGCAAGGTAACACACACACGCTTACTCAAAGCAAGGTACACACACATGCTTACTCAAAGCAAGGTAACACACCAACTTACTCAAAGCAAGGTAACACACACACGCACTTACTCCAAAGCAAGGTAACACACACACGCACTTACTCAAAGCAAGGTAACACACACACACGCTTACTCAAAAGCAAGGTAACACACACACGCTTACTCAAAGCAAGGTAACACACACACGCTTACTCAAAGCAAGTTAACACACACACGCTTACTCAAAGCAAGGTAACACACACACGCACTTACTCAAAGCAAGGTAACACACACACGCACTTACTCAAAGCAAGGTAACACACACACGACTACTCAAGCAAGGTAACACACACACGCTTACTCAAAGCAAGGTAACACACACACGCTTACTCAAAGCGAGGTAACACATACACGCTTACTCAAAGCAAGTAACACACACACGCATGAACCAAAGCAAGGTAACACACACACGCTTACTCAAAGCAAGGTAACACACACACCGCATACTCCAAAGCAAGGTAACACACACACGCTTACTCAAAGCAAGGTAACACACCCACGCTTACTCAAAGCAAGGTAACACACACACGCACTACTCAAAGCAAGGTAACACACACACGCATACTCAAAGCAAGGTAACACACACGGCTTACTCAAAGCAAGGTAACCACACACACGCTTACTCAAAGCAAGGTAACACACACACGCTTACTCAAAGCAAGGTAACACACACACCTTACTCAAAGCAAGGTAACACACACACCTTACTCAAAGCAAGGTAACACACAACCTTACTCAAAGCAAGGTAACACACCACCATACTCAAAGCAAGGAACACACACACGCTTACTCAAGCAAGGTAACACACACACGCTTACTCAAAGCGAGGTAACACACACACGCTTACTCAAAGCGAGGTAACACACACACGCTTACTCAAAGCAAAGGTAACACACACACGCATACTCAAAGCAAGGTAACACACACACGCTACTCAAAGCAAGGTAACACACACACGCTTACTCAAAGCAAGTAACACACACACGCACTTACTCAAAGCAAGGTAACACACACAAGCTTACTCAAAGCAAGGTAACACACACACGCTTACTCAAAGCAAGGTAACACACACTACGCTTACTCAAAAGCAAGGTAACACACACACGCATACTCAAAGCAAGGTAACACACACACGCTTACTCAAAGCAAGGTAACACACACACGCTTACTCAAAGCAAGGTAACACACACACGCACTTACTCAAAGCAAGGTAACCACACACACGCTTACTCAAAGCAAGGTAACACACACACGCTTACTCAAAGCAAGGTAACACACACACGCATACTCAAAGCAAGTAACACACACACGCTTACTCAAAGCAAGTAACACACACGCTTACTCAAAGCAAGGTAACACACACACGCACTTACTCAAAGCAAGGTAACCACACACACGCTTACTCAAAGCAAGGTAACACACACACGCTTACTCAAAGCAAGGTAACACACACACGCACTTACTCAAAGCAAGTAACACACACACGCTTACTCAAAGCAAGGTAACACACACACGCACTTACTCAAAGCGAGTGTTGCTTACCTTGCTTTGATTAATGATCCTTCAGGGCCGTGCTCGCTGCTGGCCTGCCTCAGTGCGGGTGCCCTGGCTGGCATCTGCTGGTGACGGCGTGGCTGGCACCAGTCATCCTTTCCTGTGAGTTGTAACACCCCAGTCGTGCACACTGCACGCACATAGGCACTGTCTGTCCATTTGCAAGTTGTGTTCAACAAATCAACTTTGTCGCCTGAGTGCTTGGGCTGGGCCAGGGGGGAAAAGAGAGAGAGAGAGAGAGAGAGAGAGAGAGAGGAGAGAGAGAGAGAGAGAGAGAGAGAGAGAGAGAGAGAGAGAGAGAGAGAGAGAGAGAGAGAGAGAGAGAGAGAGAGAGAGAGAGAGAGAGAGAGAGAGAGAGAGAGAGAGAGAGAGAGAGAGAGAGAGAGAGAGAGAGAGAGAGAGAGAGAGAGAGAGAGAGAGAGAGAGAGAGAGAGAGAGAGAGAGAGAGAGAGAGAGAGAGAGAGAGAGAGGAGAGAGAGAGAGAGAGAGAGAGAGAGAGAGAGAGAGAGAGAGAGAGAGAGAGAGAGAGAGAGAGAGAGAGAGAGAGAGAGAGAGAGAGAGAGAGAGTATACTTCTGGGCTCACACATGAAGATGAGGCAGCGCAGTGCCCGGCCCGCCCGCTGCCACCCAGGGTTCTTGGGCAACCGGTCCTCATGCTGAGCTCAGCCGCCCTCAGCAGCAGGCAGCGCCACAGCGGAGGAGAGAGGAGAGTCTCCAGCACTTTGGCTGTGTGCTCGCCTTGGCCGCGGCCTGGCTCATCATTTGGACAGTTAAGAACTAACAAGCAGCCTCTCTCTCACACACACACCTTCACAACATACACACACATGCACACATGCAATGGGGGTGCACTGGCGCTTCTCACCCGCCGGTCGAGCTCGGGTTCCTCTTGGCAGCATTTGGCGATAACAGCATATAGGGGCGAGGCAGGCATTAGGTGGTCCCTTATCTCTCCCTGTTTCTAAATCAGGCCAGGGGTGGGGACAGACACCCCTCTGACCCGACCCTAGCATAAGACAGACAGGTAGAGGAAGAGTTGGAAGAGCTCCAAAGTCCAGCACCCAATTAGACCCAAAGATGGCTATGAGATCCCTGCCAAAGGAGCCATGGTCTCCTGACACCCCGGCCAGTGGTGCCGGGCATGAGGGTTCAGGCTACTTTGCAATGGACCCGATGATCCCTGGCACCGTGTATGGTGTCATGTGCCCCAGTCACTTACATTCAGAGAATCGCCAACTTTTTCGGAGTTTGGAATCCACTGCAAGCTTTTCATTATGGAGCAAGTAAAATGCACTCGCTCCCTGATCCAAATGAAAGTCAATGCTCCATAAACCTGTGGGGGGGGGGGGGTGATTATTGAGCCAGAGCCACACGTGAATGCCCCCAGCCCTGTGTGTCACTGCCTTAAGTGTCAGAGAAGACACTTTATTGACTGAATCCTTCACACATTGCAAGCTCAGCAAAATGGACCAGATGTCGCTGCATAGTAGTGATAATAATAATATGTTCTTATATAGTGCTTCAATGCCAGACTCCTTCCACTTCTAAGCTCTGTAAGAACAAGTGCACATATTCTCCTATGTGATGGTGCACAGCGGTTAGATGTGGCGGGAAGCAGTCTGGGATCTTGTAGAAACTCCTCGACCCCCCCCCCAGCCCCCCAGAGGTTGCAGTGTTCGCACCTTTAGTAAATACACGAAGCACTGTCACCCCTGGGGGAAAGGGGTAGTCTGTTGCTAGGATGGAGGGGGGGGGGGTGAGGATTATGGAATGCAATGGCCAAGGCAGGGGAATGAGGAAAGGCATGCTCCTCACCTCCTCCCTGGAATGTTAGGTCAGCACAGCCACTGCACCAGTGCACAGGTACACAGTCGTACACACTGACACTTGTGCACACAGAATAAACAGGACAGCCTTAACATGAACAGACATGTTTCTGTGCAGTTGGCCAGAGCGCCGACACTGGTAGGGGCGTCACAGCAAAACATAGATAAGACACAGATACATTACACTACGTGCATCAGCAGGGGAATTCCGAGCGCCTCGCGCATTTGCCTGTGCAGTTAGCGCTATTTAGCCCATTCAACAATTAAACGTACCAGTTGCACTTGGCTTTCGCAATTGCCCCATTGGCCCTGTCACCTGAAACACCCTCCCAGGCCGAGTGTGGTTACAGCTTGCCAACCTTGCACTGTTGGCCCCTAACAGGACTCCCGCTGGCCCCCTCCCACTGGAAGAGTGACGTCATGATTTTTGGGACTAGTTTGTGTGGAAGGTCCACACAGGAGCTGATGTTCTCTCTGGGTTCCCGAGATCTTTCTTCTGGGCCATGCCCCCACCATCTCCGAAGTATCAAAGACGCCCATCACGCATGGGTGAATTTAGGATATGTTTAACTTCCTGTTCTGGATATCCTTGGCTGACATTCACGGTGGCTTCTGTGTCCGTATTGGGGGGAAGGGGGAAGGGGGAGCGGGAGGGCTGGGCTTCAGCAATGCCACTTGAAACACTGCCTGTACTTTCATATGGGATGGGCAATGAAGACGTAACGTGACTGGAAGTATTAGTGCTGTCGAGGCGGAGTGTGGTACAGAAATGGAATGTGGTGGATGGAGGCGTGGTAAGGAGAGGACGAGTGCAATAGAGACGGCGAATGTGGTATACGAGGTGGAGTGAGAGAAGGTGGTAGAGAGGGAATAGGAGTGGCCGAGGAAGGGAGGGATTTGGTAGCAGAATAAAAATGTGTGGTAGAGAGGAGGCAGTGGAACAGAGATCGGGAGTGTGGTAGAGAGAAGCAGTGCGATAGAGATCGGGTGTGTGGTAGAGAGAAGCAGTGCGATAGAGATCGGGAGTGTGGTAGAGAGAGGCAGTGCGATAGAGATCGGGAGTGTGGTAGAGAGAGGCAGTGCGATAGAGATCTGGAGTGTGGTAGAGAGAAGCAGTGCGTTTGAGATCGGGAGTGTGGTAGAGAAGGCAGTGCGATAGAGATCGGGAGTGTGGTAGAGAGAAGCAGTGCGATAGAGATCGGGAGTGTGGTAGAGAGAGCAGTGCGATAGAGATCGGGAGTGTGGTAGAGAGAAGCAGTGCGATAGAGATCGGGAGTGTGGTAGAGAGAGGCAGTGCGATAGAGATCGGGAGTGTGGTAGAGAGAAGCAGTGCGATAGAGATCGGGAGTGTGGTAGAGAGAGGCAGTGCGATAGAGATCGGGTGTGTGGTAGAGAGAAGCAGTGCGATAGAGATCGGGAGTGTGGTAGAGAGAGGCAGTGCGATAGAGATCGGGAGTGTGGTAGAGAGAGGCAGTGCGATAGAGATCTGGGAGTGTGGTAGAGAGAAGCAGTGCGTTTGAGATCTGGAGTGTGGTAGAGAGAGGCAGTGCGATAGAGATCGGGAGTGTTGGTAGAGAGAAGCAGTGCGATAGAGATCGGGAGTGTGGTAGAGAGAGGCAGTGCGATAGAGATCGGGAGTGTGGTAGAGAGAAGCAGTGCGATAGAGATCGGGAGTGTGGTACAGCGAGGATGGGAGGTGTGGTAGAGAGAAGCAGTGCGATAGAGATCGGGAGTGTGGTAGAGAGAGGCAGTGCGATAGAGATCGGGAGTGTGGTAGAGAGAAGCAGTGCGATAGAGAATCGGGAGTGTGGTAGAGAGAGGCAGTGCGATAGAGATCTGGAGTGTGGTAGAGAGAAGCAGTGCGTTTGAGATCGGGATGTGGTAGAGAGAGGCAGTGCGATAGAGATCTGGAGTGTGGTAGAGAGAAGCAGTGCGTTTGAGATCGGGAGTGTGGTAGAGAGAGGCAGTGCGATAGAGATTGGGAGTGTGGTAGAGAGAGGCAGTGCGATAGAGATCAGGAGTGTGGTAGAGAGTAGAATGGTAGAGAGAGAATGGGTGTGGTAGAGAGGGAGAGGGAAAGGTTGCAGTAGAGAGAGGTGTGGTAGAGAAGGGCATGCAGTACTGAAAGGGAGTTTGGTAGTGAGAGAAAGAGTGGTATAGAGGGAGTATAGAAAGGACAGGGGGTGTGGTAGGGAGAGAGAGCAAGTGTGGTAGATACAGGGAGCTTGAGAGAAAGGTAGGAGAGAGAACATGGAATTAAGGGATTGTGGAAGAAAATGGGAGTGTGCAGATGGGTGCAGTAGTGTGGTGGTAAGAAAGAGGGATTGTGTTATTGAGAAAGAGGTTGTATAGTAAAACTATGGGTGTGGTAGAAAGAGGTAGAGAAGAAATGTAAGTGGAGTGAAATGTCAGAGAGAGGAGTGTGGTGTAGAGAGCTGCGGTGTGGCAGCCAGAGGTCTAGAGTAATAGAGAGCGGAGTATGGTAGAATGCGAGGGAGTGCAGTGGAGCAAGAGGGAGGATGGTAGAGAGGGAGAAAGTGTCATTGTGAGGGGGTGCAGTACAGGGAGTAGGATGGTGTGGTAGGGAGAGTGTTTGGGTGTGATATAAAGAGGTAGTGTGGTAGGTAGGAAGTGTCATAGAGAGAGACTAGGCGTGGTAGGAGAAGAGAGGGGTGGTAGAAGAAAGAAAAGGAGTGTGGTGGAGCGAGAGAGCTGAGGTAGAGTAGACAGAGGGAGTGTGGTAGAAACAGAGATTGTGGCACACATAGATGGAGTGTGATAGAGGGGTGGTGTGTGGTAGAGCTAGAGGGTGTATGGTACAGTGAGAGAGGGGCGTGGTAGAGAGAGTGGGGGTTGGTAGAGAGTGGGTGTGGTGAGATAGGGTGTGTGGTAGAGTAGGGGAGAAAGGTAGAGAGTAAGCATGGTAAGAGGGAGTGCACATGACTCAGTGGCAGCCTGTGCATAATGGAGCGACACCACTTGCTGCCCACTTTCCATGCACTGCTAGTGGTGCAGAGACAGGCACGGGCTTCAGCTGTCATGGGTGTGCAGCAGGTAAGAGGGGCTGAGGCATAAGATACGAGTGAGGTATAGGGCCTAACGAGGGCAAGCTGTGAAAGGGAAGCACCCGTCTGTGTGCTGTGTTTTGAGTGTCCTACTTCCGAAGCTGGCTGCTGGTTGCATCAGAGAGAGAGTATCCATTTCATTGGCATCCAGGGTTTCGTTGGCAAAGCCAGGTCTGGATGCGTGGGGGTCATGAATCATGAGACGGGCAGAGCGATCCATTGTAAACACTGTCTTTGCAGTGCCATCCGATAAGAACTATGTGCCCTAGTGATGTGCCACTCCATATCTCTGGTAGCATACCACCCACATGGGCCCTGCTCCCCCTGCCTCAGTTCCGATATTGGGAGGGAAGGGCTAATAAGCGGATTGCTTTCCTCTAGCCATGGGGTGGGATGAGTGCAGGGATAACAGCTTTCAGCAATAATTGCACAAGAAGAGTGACATGGGTGGGGGCAGAACTGGGACAAGAGCAGCCTGGTAATACAAGCCCAGACTGTTAAGGGCTGGTACATGTTGAACCAACCTGAGGATCGTTTCCCATTTCCTCCCGTGTTCATCCCTCCTCCTCCCGCCTCCCAGCCCACCCCCTTCGCTGATTGGTGCTCAATCTACTGGGCCTAGTGCCCGTGTCTCTGTTGCAGCCGCCATTCCATCTGCGCACAAGACCTCGTAGGTGCTTCTATGGCCCTGAATAGTGCTCTGCTCCATCGGCGGATTGTAATTTAGAATTTTCAGGGGCACTCTGCCCGTGGATTGCCCCATGTTCCCCATTTCCTTCCGTGTTCGTCCCCCCCTCCTCCCGCCTCTTAATTGACCTTCTCAGGGCAGCCCTCTGCCCGTGCAGTCCCTATGGCTAAGGGCGGCTCCTACAGAGGCGGATCCAAACTGTGTCAGCCAGTGGCCAGCCGGTAACCAGCAGCAACTCCCGAAGTAAGTGTGGCATGGGTGGGGCGTAGAGCAATCACTCTACTCCAGAAAGTCCTGCCACTCTATATTACCTTACCTCAGAACATAGTTAAACCTACTGTATTATATTCCGAACCCTGCTGCATTGTGAGACCTAGGGCTTTCTCACACTGTGCAGCACTCTCAGGCCTAGGTGTAGCCTCCATCTTTATAAATGGCTAATATACCATTGAACATTAGTCTGCGCCACACCAGGATAGTATTGTGAATGTCAGCAATGCCACACTTAGTTAGAATTGTGAACATTAGTCTGCGCCACACCAGGATAGTATTGTGAATGTCAGCAATGCCACACTTAGGGCCTCATCACAAGTCTGGCGGTAACCCTTAAATGCGGTGTTAGCGCTATTACCGCTGTATTTAATGGTTCGCCAGATCATGGCCTTGGCATAGCAAATTTTCCGATTTTCGGCGCTATTACCGCCGGCGGGAAATCCGCCGGCAATAATAGCGTAAATTTTCCCCATTGTAACTAACCGTACCCCCAAACCCGTGACCCGGCGCTAAAAGCGCCGGGCGGTTTGGCGGTAGGGTTAATAGCACCGGCGCTATGCGCCGGCGTTACTGCCCAACTCGTGATGAGGCTCTTAGTTCGAATTGTGAACATTAGCCTGCTCCAGACCCAGATAGAATTGTGAATGTCAGCAATGCCACACCTAGTTAGAATTGTGAACATTAGCCTGCTCCAGACCCAGATAGAATTGTGAATGTCAGCAATGCCACACCTATTTCGAATTGTGAACATTAGCCTGCTCCAGACCCAGATAGACAGGGTAATTCATAGAATTCATTACCATAGCGCACAAGTGGCGCACGCGGCTGGCGCACAGTGTGCGCGTGCGACTTTCTGCGCCATCCGCGTGTGCTAAAATCCATTTCCACGCACAGCGTATTCATGGATTTTAGCATCCAAAACCAGCCGTGGCGCAGAGTGGCGCAGCGAACCTGCAGCAGCGCCAGTTACGCCCCCAACCCCTCCCCGTGCGCCATGCACAGCGCACAAATCCCGTACATGGTGCACAGGCCCCGAACCACGAAAACGCCAGTAAAACTCCCCGCGCACCCCTCCGAATACATGTACACCCCGGTGCGGGGAGTTTCCCACGCGTTTGGCCCTGTGCGAGCGGGGTACGTGTGTTACTGGGGTGCACGGGTACTTCACATGCGATTGGCCCTGTGCGAGCGGGGTACGTGTATTACTGGGGTGCGCAGGAACTTTCACATGCGATTGGCCTTGTGCGAGCGGGGTACGTGTGTTACTGGGGTGCGCAGGAACTTTCACACGCGATTGGCCCTGTGCGAGCGGGGTACACTGTGTTACTTGGGTGCGCGGGAACTTTCACATGTGATTGGCCCTGTGCGAGCGGGGTACGTGTGTTACTAGGGTGCGCGGGAACTTTCACACGCGATTGGCCCTGTGTGAGCAGGTATACGTGTATTACTGGGGTGCGCGAGAACTTTCACACGCGATTGGCCCTGTGCGAGCGGGGTATGTGTGTTACTGGGGTGCACGGGAACTTTCACACACGATTGGCCCTGTGCGAGCGAGGTACATGTGTTACTGGTGTGCGCGGAAACTTTCACACGCGATTGGCCCTGTGCAAGCGGGGTACGTGTGTTACTGGGGTGCGCGGGAAATTTCACATGCGATTGGCCCTGTGCGAGCGGCGTACGTGTGTTACTGGGGTGCGCAGGAACTGTCACACGCGATTGGCCCTGTGCGAGCGGGGTACATGTGTTACTGGGGTGCACAGGAACTTTCACACGTGATTGGCCCTGTGCAAGCAGGGTACGTGTGTTACTGGGGTGCACGGGAACTTTCACATGCGATTGGCCCTGTGAGAGGGGGGTACGTGTGTTACTGGGGTGCGCGGGAACTTTCACACGCGATTGGCCCTGTGCGAGCGGGGTACGTGTGTTACTGGGGTGCCGGGAACTTTCACACGCGATTGGCCCTGTGCGAGCGGGGACGTGTGTTACTGGGATGCGCAAGAACTTTCACACGCGATTGGCCCTATGCGAGCAGGGTACGTGTGTTACTGGGGTGCGCGGGAACTTTCACACGCGATTGGCCCTGTGCGAGCGGGGTACGTGTGTTACTGGGGTGTGCGGGAACTTTCACACGCAATTGGCCCTGTGCGAGCGGGGTACGTGTGTTACTCGGGTGCACGGGAACTTTCACATGCGATTGGGCCTGTGTGAGCGGGGTACGTGTGTTACTGGGGTGCGCGGGAACTTTCACACACGATTGGCCCTGTGCGAGTGGTGTACGTGTGTTATTGGGGTGCGCGGGAACTTTCACACACAAATGGCCCTGTGCGAGCGGGGTACGTGTGTTACTGGGGTGCGCGGGAACTTTCACACGCAATTGGCCCTGTGCGAGCGGGAGCGGGGTACGTGTGTTACTGGGGTCCGCGGGAACTCAGCAGGCCCTGACTCATGTCCCACACATGTCCCCCTGCACCCCCACCCCCATCAGTGAGGGGCACCTGCCAGCAGGCCCCCACACATGTCCCCCTGCACCCCCACCCCCATCAGTGAGGGGCACCTGCCAGCAGGCCCCCACTCTTGTCCCACACATGTCCCCCTAGACCCCCACCCCCATCAGTGAGGGGCACCTGCCAGAAGGCCCCCACACATGTCCCCCTGCACCCCCACCCCCATCAGTGAGGGGCACCTGCCAGCAGGCCCCCACACATGTACCCCTGCACCTCCACCCCCCATCAGTGAGGGCACCTGCCAGCAGGCCCCCATACATGTCCCACACATGTCCCCCTGCACCCCCAACCCCATCAGTGAGGGGCACCTGCCAGCAGGCCCCCACACATGTCCCACACATGTCCCCCTGCACCCCCACCCCCATCAGTGAGGGGCACCTGCCAGCAGGCCCCCACACATGTCCCCCTGCACCCCCACCCCCCATCAGTGAGGGGCACCTGCCAGCAGGCCCCCACACATGTCCCACACATGTCCCCCTGCACCCCCACCCCCCATCAGTGAGGGGCACCTGCCAGCAGGCCGCCACACATGTCCCCCTATACCCCCACACCCCATCAGTGAGGGGCACCTGCCAGCAGGCCCCCACTCATGTCCCACACATATCCCCCTGCACCCCCACCGCCCATCAGTGAGGGGCACCTGCCAGCAGGCCCCCACTCATGTCCCCTTGCACCCCCACCCCCATCAGTGAGGGGCACCTGCCAGCAGGCCCCCACTCATGTCCCCCCTACATGAAATAAAGATGCACAATCATGGCCCACTTCTACACCAAAATAACACAGCATGCCAGCCCATTACTGAGATGCAATGATTTCCCAATCCACCCCACACTGACATGCCCATCTCAAGACACAAACCAAAAGTCAACTATGTACATCAACACATGTCCGTCACACACACACACTCGTTGGCATTGATTGTGTAAATCCACATTTTCACATGCATTCACCCAATGAGCAAATCCCACACATGGAACTAAAATATGAAAATGTATTATGTACAAAAATAAATCAATAAAATGAAAGCATAACAAAATAGCAAACATGAAATGAAAAACATGTGGAAAAGAAGAGTAAATGAAAAGTATAACCAATACAAAGAAATCCAAAAGAAAAATAGTCCAAACTCTCCCTCCACCAACGCAAATCCAAAGGAAACGTAAAAAAAAATCCATTGATCCATGGTGAAATCAAAAGAAAAAGTTCAAAATCAATCCAACGTCCAACTATGTACAATCACATTTCCAAGGGTCCATGAGCCCAACGAAACAAATGAAACCTATCTAATAACCTACCTAACAAAAAACGATTTACAAAAGTGTGGGGCATAGTCCAAAAGCCCCAAAATAAAGAAAATAAAGGAAACCTAACACTATAAACTATTTACAATGGCGACGGGCAAGTCCTGCGGCTCACTCAGTGATGTTTTCGATCAGTGCATCATCAAACTCCATGTCTATTTGCTGGAGGCGGGCCTCTGTCCTGGCCCCGAGGTCTTGAAGGGAGGCACTCATGGCCTGTTCCAACTCCCTGCGAGTCGCCTCGAGGCACTCTGCCCGCCTCAATGCCCGACGCATGGAGAACTCCGCCCTAACCATGGTGAGCCGCGCCTCTTCCGCCTGCCGCCGCTCAGCACCTATACGCTGGCCCAACCGCAGCCACACGGAAGACACATCCATTCCAGGGTTCTCCTGCCCTCTGGCCGATGCCTGCCCCCCTGATGTCGATGGCCCCGAGCCATCATTGCTCCCACCTAGAGCCTGCTCCTGCTGCTGCTGCTGTCCATGTGCCCTGTCCGATGATGCCTGCACATCCTCCATCTGCTGGTCTCCAGTTGTGGTGTCCACCCCTGCTGGACCGCCGACTCCCGACTGTGGCAAGCTGGCTGTCTTGGTCAGGCCAAGTCCACAGGGGGCCCTGGTGGAATCTGGGCCGGAAGACGGCAGGGAGAATGACTGGCGCATAGTCTCCACAGAGGAGGAGAGGTCTGCCAGAGTGCGCGTCACATGTAGGAACCCACCATCCAGGGACCCTCCCAACAGTGCCACGTCGCAACGCTGCTGTTCGTGATGGCATGCGTTCTCCGCCCAGGAAGAATGCATGTCATCACGAATGTCACGTGTGCGCAATGCGACACCAATCAGGATGGAGCCCATACGTTCATTGGATCCCTCGTCCGCAGGTAGTGGAGAGGCAGATGACATGGCACTCTCCCCTACCTGCGGACGGGCCTGGGACGTGCACAGGCCCCTCCGCGGTGACCTATGCTGCCTCCTGGCCCTGGACTGCACCACTTGCACCAGTGGTACTACCCCCACCAGTGGTAAACAGCCATGGAGAGAGGTTAGACCACTGGGGGACACCACAGGTAGAGATAGAGATAGAGGAGAGGAAGGACCCAAGTTGGACCTTGGAGGGTCGATCAAAGAGGAAAGAAGTCAGCCAGGCCAGGGCCTGACCGATGATACCCAGGTTATCACAGAGGCGATTGAGCAGGATGGCATGGTTGACCATGTCAAAGGCAGAAGAGGGATCAAGTAAGATGAGGACGCAGGGGGTGTTGGAATCAAGGTTGGAGAGCAGGTCTTCGCGGATGTTCAGGAGAGCAGTTTCTGTGCATCTGGCAGCTCTGAAGCCAGACCGATGGTCATGTAGACAACCAACAGATTCTGTGTGAAGATTAAGTTGGGAGATGGCCAGATTTTCCAGGAGTTTGCCCAGGAAGGGAGTGATGGAGATTGGGTGATAGTTGGCAGGGTAGGAAGGGTCAGCAGATGGGTTCTTAAGAAGAGGGTGCACATGGGAGTGCTTCAGGGGTGATGGGAAGACTCCAGTGGTGAAGGAGTGGTTGCAGAAGTCGGCCAGAGCAGAGGCCAGGGAGTCAAGGTGGTCCTTGATGGTTTTGGAGGAACAGGGATTAACCTGTATTGATGAGACTTTCATATATCGGACTTGTCTAGAAAACTTGTCTGGGGAGAAAAGGGGAAAGGCAGAGAAGGAAGGAGGAGAGGTGGCCGAAGAAAGGCCAGAGGAGGAGCAGGGAGTAGAGGGGGGAGAGGAAGAGAGAGAGGACAGGATGTCCTGAGTTTTAGAGATGAAATGAGAAGCCAGAGCCGCGCATGGGGCCTGGGAAGGGACAGGAGAGGTAGATATTGCAGCAGGATTGGCCAGTTCCTTGTAGATTTTAAAGAGTTTGGCCGATTTGTTAGATGCCGCAGAGATGGGGGCTTGGATATGAGCTCTCTTCTTGGTGAGGACGGAGAGCCGGTATTGCCTTTGGAGCAGGCTGCAGGCCCGTTTGTCAGAGGATGTACCAGAAGCCCTCCACTTCCTCTCAGCCACCCTGCACTTGCGTTTAAGGGTGACGAGGTCTGAGCCGTACCAGGAATTGCACTTGGCTATGGGCTTCAAGCGGATCCTCATGACAGGGGCAAGAACATTGAGAGTGTCTGATATAGCAGAGTGGAGCATAGAAAGGGCTGTGTCAGAGCGGGAGTCAGCCAAAGGGGGACACGCGCTTCATGGGTCTGATGACCGAGAAGGTGGGTGGCAATGATGGGGTTGGCTTGGCCTGAGGGGTAGAGAAGGTGAGCTGGGAGGAAAGGAGAAAGTGATCGCTCCAGGAGAGAGCAGTCGTGAGAGGGACAGAGAGGGGAAGGTCTGAAGAGATCAGAACATCCAGAGTATGCCCTGTGGAGTGAGTTGGGCCAGAGGGGAGAATGGACAGTGAGAGAGAGTCGCAGAGGTCACGAAAGAGTCCAGAGGAAGGACAGGAAACATCCAGGTGGATGTTAAAGTCTCCCAGAAGGAGGAGTTGAGTGGTCGAGACCAGGAGGGAAGAGGAGAGGTCTGCCCACACAGAGAGGAAGGAGGAGATCTGACCAGGGGGCCGATAGACAGTAGCCACTGTAATGGAATATCTAGGAGAGAGAGAGAGAGCCTGCAGACAAGGCATTCGAAAGAGGAGTAGGCCTGCGTAGGAATGAGAGAGGCAGGAATCCACTCGGGGAAGATCAGGGCTACACCCCCTCCGGAACGGTTGGGCCTAGGCGCAGAGAGGATCTTGTAGCCGTCATGGAGGAGAGTGTCAAAGCTCGTGACAGAGCTGGCCGTGAACCAAGTCTCGGTGAGACCAAGTATATCGAGGTCAAGTTCCTCCAGAAGCAGCAGATGTCACAGGAGTGTTTGACAGCTGAGCGAGAGTTAAGATTGGCAATATGGAGAAGGTTGCCTTCCTTGAAAGACTTCCGGGGAGGGGTACAAATCAGAGGTTCGCCCTGTGGAGGTGTAGAAGAAGCTTGAGGGGGGGCAGAAGAGGAAGGAGGAGAGGGTAAGGTAGCCAAGGAGGAGACATCAGGGAGAGGCGAGGAAGCCGTAGAGGGAAGAGAGGGAACAGCAGGAAGGAGAGGGAAGGAAATTGATGAGGCGCGGGAAGCGTCTAACAAAGAGGAGAAGATTGGCCTGAGGGCCTTGGACCAAGACGGTACCATTCAGGTAAACATTTATGATGACCTCAGAGGAGTGGAAGGAGGCCAGGAGGGTCTCCCACCGGGTGCCACCATTGATGGAAGAAGAAGAGACCATATGAAGAGTCCATAGGTCTGGTGAGGGAACGACAAAGAGGATGTCGCTGAGGGTTTGCCTGGAGGAGGCACTAGTATAGGTGTCAGTGTTACGGAGGCCTCGGTTGGAGACCAGGATGTCCTTTTTAAACTTCTTCCTGCCAGATTTAGTGAGGTGACACAAACTGGCCACTGGTACTTTCCGGTGTCATCATTTGGCTGTACTGCTTATTAAATGCAACTCTATTTTCATTCCTGGTGGCAATGAGTAGACCTGCCTTGAGTCTGGTTCTGCAAAATAAGTAGCCACGTGATGAAGAACAAAAGGAATGCTATCACTTTCTCAAGCGTTTACACACAACATAACATGCAACAGACACGTGAACCCTCCAGAAGTAGCATTTTCTGTAAAGTCATGAATTGACGCGATTTACGGATGATGGTTTGAGGGCCACTTCTTTTGAGGCGAGGGCTGAGCCACTTTTTTTTGGGTATCCGGGCCTATTTCTTGTCCCAGACCGATCCTGCAAACACGGCTTGGTGCCTATGTATTTCCGCCCTCCAATTCTAAGCCTGCGGGTTGAATTGAGTTGCGTTTCTATCTGCGCGTGACCCGGACAGCCCTATGTGCAAAGCAAGGGAGTGCCTTGAACCGACGCACAGCCAGGAGTCGGTAGCTTAGACTGGCTGGATCCTCCCGCTTTGTGAACGCAAGTCCAGCCAACCAAATGTAGTGCAGATGCGTCAATACTATTATTTCTATTTATTTCTGTAAAGCACTTTACACATTGCCTTAAAGCACTTACCGACTGGCCGATATGGTAAAAAGGGTATCAGGTAATATCGCTGTACATATGGTCGTCGGGAACGGCCATAGGCAACATTTTTGGTGGGGATAATTTATGGGTGTTAGGGAGAATTCTCTGTTTAGGCTGAATTTCCTAACCTAGTGAGTCCCCCAGCAGCTTTGCTGGATTTTTGGGGCTTATTTTTTTCTCCTGCCAAGAGTGAGACTCTTTTACCCTCAATCTTGGGCATGATTTGAGTGTGTTTCTTTGAATCTAGATGTGTTTAATGGGCTACGGGGTCTTTTACTCCATAGGGCTTCATGTGTTTTTGTGATGTGTGTTACACAGCACCCTCAGTGCAGTGACACAGGGGTGTCATAGTGACCCCCCAGTATAGACTCCATACCCTGGGACTGACTACTGTCTCCCAGGGCATGTAAAGTCACCATTGACTTTACTAGTCTTAAATTCTGAACAGAACCAGTACAAGCCATCACATTGTGGACATACTGGCTGGGGCAATTCAATTGCCCCAGGGTCTGTTAGTCGAGTGGGCCCGTCTCCGTCCCCCCTGATCGAGTTTTGGCTGGTGGCAGTGGATACTACTTTTTATATTCAACCGCAAATATTTTCCTATGGGATTTCCCATTGTTTATTGGGATCTTCTATCTTTATTTAATTATTTACGGTAGTCTCAAACATACCGCCGGTTTATTTAATTAATATTAATTCTCCGGTTGGTATTTTTTGCCAAAACTTGATTCTAAAATGGCGTTTGTGTTCTCTTCTATGACTCCAACCCAAGTCGAGCCCTTTGTTCCACTTTTTGACGGACTTCTCCACAGAAGCCCTCCAAAGTGGTGCCACTCTGTCTGGTGTACTTAGGAGGGGTGGAGGGGGATTTAGGCACCCTGGAATGAGTTGCCTAGGCAACTCAAGTCCCACTCTGTCCTGATTGGCCCAAGTGATGAGCCGGCCGGCTCACCACTTAGCATATTTGAGTGACAGCTAGGCTGAGTGAATGGGGGTTTTCTGCAGAAAAGCAGGGCTTTGGGGACTGGAACTTCAGAAGTCACCACAGGACCTAAGAATCCGACGAGGGAGAAGCTGAGCCAACCTGCCACGACACCACGACCGGTGGAGCCCTGCTGGACCGCCTCACCACTTTTCCCAACGACAGAGATCTCCCGACGGAGAGTCTTCTTCCTTTGACTGGTGGGGATAACCAGATTCACCGTCTTTTCGCCTTCCCGACGTACCTCGTGGCTGCCTTGCCTGTGCCAACACCCCGGCAACCAGGATACCACGTTTTACCACAACCGCGAAACAAAGGTACCACCTTTAACCCGAAAACTCTGCGGCTGGTTTCTTCCCTGGTAGTGCAACGACCTTCATCATTCCTCCAAGTCAAGATCTTCTCTTCCCCTGGACGACGACGCACCTTGCACCCACTGCCAGGAACAACTGCCACCGCTGGAGGATCCTTTGCTACCGTCTGTACGGAGTAGATTTAGCCCCCGGCTTTCGAACCTGGGTTAGCCTGGGACACCTTGGCTAAACTTTCCTAAGCCTCTCTAAACTCTTTTTGAACCCTCTGCAAGACTTTCTAAGCCTAGTGTAACTGTGTGATCTTGGGCGCATTTGTGCTCTGTTCTCTCTAAGAGTGGGCCCAGCCTTTGGACTTTGGCTCACCAGTGACTTTTGCTCTTCTGCCTTGCTAACAGTGTTCCTGAACCTTAGAGTGGTGTACCTTTCCATATTCTGTCTTTTTCCCTCCCTTTCTCACAACCTTATTGGAGTGCCATCTAGTTAAGCGCTCACCTCTGTATGAAAATAAGTGGTGTTTTACAGTGACTTATCTGATAAGGAAAAAGGGATGTACATATTACAATAGTAACTGTGTTTAGAATATTTTACAACAAGAGTGCTGGAGTGTTTCAAACCGTGTGTTTTTAAATAAATAATTATATACTTTGATACCAAAGCTCTGGTCAGTGTTTGCTTGTATTGTTGTATCTGAGTGCCTATTGTGTATACTTTGCATACTGCCTAACTCTTCTTGAGGGAAGTCTGGCTGCTCAGCCACAGCTACCAGGTAAATCTGGGTGGTACAGACTGCTACCAAGTGGGTTTACTGCCACCACGTGTAGTCTTAAATCTTTTGCAGTGTTCTGGTACCCCAGTTAGATGGGAGGGTGGCACACTATAGCGGCTCTGGTACTCCAGCTAGATGGGAGGGTGGCACAGTAGAGCGGCTCTGGTATCCCAGCTAGATGGGAGGGTGGCACAGTATAGCGTCTCTGGCTCTGGTACTCCAGCTAGATGGGAGGGTGGCACACTATAGCGGCTCTGGCTCCGGTATCCCAGCTAGATGGGAGGGTGGCACACTATAGCGGCTCTGGCTGTGGTATCCCAGCTAGATGGGAGGGTGGCACACTATAGCGGCTCTGGCTCTGGTACCTCAGCTAGATGGGAGGGTGGCACAGTATAGCGGCTCTGGTACCCCAGCTAGATGGGAGGGTGGCACACTATGGCGGCTCTGGCTCTGGTACCCCAGCTAGAGGGGAGGGTGGCACACTATAGCGGCTCTGGTAGCCCAGCTATATCGGAGGGTGGCACACTATAGCGGCTCTGGCTCTGGTATCCCAGCTAGATGGGAGGGTGGCACACTATAGCGGCTCTGGTACCCCAGCTAGATGGGAGGGTGGCACACTATAGCGGCTCTGGTATCCCAGCTAGATGGGAGGGTGGCACAGTATAGCGGCTCTGGCTCTGGTACTCCAGCTAGATGGGAGGGTGGCACAGTATAGCGGCTCTGGTACCCCAGCTAGATGGGAGGGTGGCACACTATTGCGGCTCTGGCTCTGGTACCCTAGCTAGATGGGAGGGTGGCACACTATAGCGGCTCTAGCTCTGGTATCCCAGCTAGATGGGAGGGTGGCACACTATAGCGGCTCTGGCTCTGTTATCCCAGCTAGATGGGAGGGTGGCATACTATGGCGGCTCTGGCTCCGGTATCCCAGCTAGATGGGAGGGTGGCACAGTATAGCGGCTCTGGCTCTGGTACCCCAGCTAGATGGGAGGGTGGCACACTATAGCGGCTCTGGCTCTGGTATCCCAGCTAGATGGGAGGGTGGCACACTATAGCGGCTCTGGCTCTGGTATCCCAGCTAGATGGGAGGGTGGCACACTATAACGGCTCTGGCTCTGGCATCCCAGCTAGATGGGAGGGTGGCACACTATAGCAGCTCTGGCTCTGGTACCCCAGCTAGATGGGAGGGTGGCACAAAATAGCGGCTCTGGCTCTGGCATCCCAGCTAGATGGGAGGGTGGCACACTATAGCGGCTCTGGCTCTGGTACCCCAGCTAGATGGGAGGGTGGCACACTATAGCAGCTCTGGTACCCCAGCTAGATGGGAGGGTGGCACACTATAGCGGCTCTGGCATCCCAGCTAGATGGGAGGGTGGCACACTATAGCGGCTCTGGCATCCCAGCTAGATGGGAGGGTGGCACACTATAGCGGCTCTGGCTCTGTCATCCCAGCTAGATGGGAGGGTGGCACACTATAGCGGCTCTGGCTCTGGCATCCCAGCTAGATGGGAGGGTGGCACACTATAGCGGCTCTGGTACCCCAGCTAGATGGGAGGGTGGCATACTATGGCGGCTCTGGCTCTGGTATCCCGGCTAGATGGGAGGGTGGCACACTATAGCGGCTCTGGCTCTGGTACCCCAGCTAGATGGGAGGGTGGCACACTATAGCGGCTCTGGCTCTGGTACCCCAGCTAGATCGGATGGTGGCACACTATAGCGGCTCTGGCTCCGGTATCCCAGCTATATGGGAGGGTGGCACACTATAGCGGCTCTGGCTCTGGTATCCCAGCTAGATGGGAGGGTGGCACACTATAGCGGCTCTGGCTCTGGTATCCCAGCTAGATGGGAGGGTGGCACACTATAGCGGCTCTGGCTCTGGTATCTCAGCTAGATGGGAGGGTGGCACACTATAGCGGCTCTGGCTCTGGTACTCCAGCTATATGTGAGGGTGGCACACTATAGCGGCTCTGGCTCTGGTATCCCAGCTATATGTGAGGGTGGCACACTATAGCGGCTCTGGCTCTGGTATCCCAGCTAGATGGGAGGGTGGCACACTATAGCCCCTCTGGTATCCCAGCTAGAGGGGAGGGTGGCACACTATAGCGGCTCTGGCTCTGGTATCCCAGCTATATGTGAGGGTGGCACACTATAGCGGCTCTGGCTCTGGTATCCCAGCTAGATGGGAAGGTGGCACAGTATAACGGCTCTGGTACCCCAGCTAGATGGGAGGGTGGCACACTATAGCGGCTCTGGCTCTGGTATCCCAGCTATATGGGAGGGTGGCACACTATAGCGGCTCTGGCTCTGGTATCCCAGCTATATGGGAGGGTGTCACACTATAGCGGCTCTGGCTCTGGTACTCCAGCTAGATGGGAGGGTGGCACACTATAGCGGCTCTGGTATCCCAGCTAGATGGGAGGGTGGCACACTATAGCGGCTCTGGTATCCCAGCTAGATGGGAGGGTGGCACACTATAGCGGCTCTGGCTCTGGTACTCCAGCTAGATGGGAGGTTGGCACACTATAGCGGCTCTGGCTCTGGTATCCCAGCTAGATGGGAGGGTGGCACACTATAGCGGCTCTGGTATCCCAGCTAGATAGGAGGGTGGCACACTATAGCGGCTATGGCTCTGGTACTCCAGCTAGATGGGAGGGTGGCACACTATAGCGGCTCTGGCTCTGGTATCCCAGCTATATGTGAGGGTGGCACACTATAGCGGCTCTGGCTCTGGTATCCCAGCTAGATGGGAGGGTGGCACAGTATAGCGGCTCTGGTACCCCAGCTAGATCGGAGGGTGGCACACTATAGCGGCTCTGGCTCTGGTACTCCAGCTAGATGGGAGGGTGGCACACTATAGCGGCTCTGGCTCTGGTATCCCAGCTAGATGGGAGGGTGGCACACTATAGCGGCTCTGGTATCCCAGCTAGATGGGAGGGTGGCACACGATAGCGGCTCTGGCTCTGGTACTCCAGCTAGATGGGAGGGTGGCACACTATAGCGGCTCTGGCTCTGGTATCCCAGCTAGATGGGAGGGTGGCACACTATAGCGGCTCTAGCTCTGGTATCCCAGCTAGATGGGAGGGTGGCACACTATAGCGGCTCTGGCTCTGGTATCCCAGCTATATGGGATGGTGGCACACTATAGCGGCTCTGGCTCTGGTATCCCAGCTAGATGGGAGGGTGGCACACTATAGTGGCTCTGGCTCTGGTATCCCAGCTAGATGGGAGGGTGGCACACTATAGCGGCTCTGGCATCCCAGCTATATGGGAGGGTGGCACACTATAGCGGCTCTAGCATCCCAGCTAGATGGGAGGGTGGCACACTATAGCGGCTCTGGTTCTGGTACCCCAGCTAGATGGGAGGGTGGCACACTATAGCGGCTCTGGCTCTGGTATCCCAGCTAGATGGGAGGGTGGCACACTATAGCGGCTCTGGCTCTGGTATCCCAGCTAGAGGGGAGGGTGGCACACTATAGCGGTTCTGGATCTAGCATCCCAGCTAGATCGGAGGGTGGCACACTATAGCGGCTCTGGCTCTGGTATCCCAGCTAGATGGGAGGGTGGCACACTATAGCGGCTCTGGCTCTGGCATCCCAGCTAGATGGGAGGGTGGCACACTATAGCAGTTCTGGCTCTAGCATCCCAGCTAGATCGGAGGGTGGCACACTATAGCGGCTCTGGCTCTGGTATCCCAGCTATATGGGAGGGTGGCACACTATAGCGGCTCTGGCTCTGGTATTCCAGCTAGATGGGAGGGTGGCACACTATTGTGGCTCTTGCTCTGGTATCCCAGCTAGATGGGAGGGTGGCACACTATAGCGGCTCTGGCATCCCAGCTTTATGGGAGGGTGGCACACTATAGCGGCTCTGGCATCCCAGCTAGAAGGAAGGGTGGCACACTATAGCGGCTCTGGCATCCCAGCTATATGGGAGGGTGGCACACTATAGCGGCTCTGGCATCCCAGCTAGATGGGAGGGTGGCACACTATAGCTGCTCTGGTACCCCAGCTAGATGGGAGGGTGGCACACTATAGCGGCTCTGGCTCTGGTACCCCAGCTAGATGGGATGGTGGCACACTATAGCGGCTCTGGCTCTGGTACCCCAGCTAGATGGGAGGGTGGCACACTATAGCGCCTCTGGCTCTGGTATCCCAGCTAGATGGGAGGGTGGCACACTATAGCGGCTCTGGCTCTGGTATCCCAGCTAGATGGGAGGGTGGCACACTATAGCGGCTCTGGTACCCAAGCTAGATGGGAGGGTGGCACACTATAGCGGCTCTGGCTCTGGTATCCCGGCTAGATGGGAGGGTGGCACACTATAGCGGCTCTGGTACCCCAGCTAGATGGGAGGGTGGCACACTATAGCGGCTCTGGTACTCCAGCTAGATGGGAGGGTGGCACACTATAGCGGCTCTGGCTCTGGTATCCCAGCTAGATGGGAGGGTGGCACACTATAGCGGCTCTGGCTCTGGCATCCCAGCTAGATGGGAGGGTGGCACACTATAGCGGTTCTGGCTCTAGCATTCCAGCTAGATCGGAGGGTGGCACACTATAGCGGCTCTGGCTCTGGTACCCCAGCTAGATGGGAGAGTGGCACACTATAGAGGCTCTGGCTCTGGTATCCCAGCTAGATGGGAGGGTGGCACACTATAGCGGCTCTGGCTCTGGCATCCCAGCTAGATGGGAGGGTGGCACACTATAGCAGTTCTGGCTCTAGCATCCCAGCTAGATCGGAGGGTGGCACACCATAGCGGCTCTGGCTCTGGTATCCCAGCTATATGGGAGGGTGGCACACTATAACGGCTCTGGTACCTCAGCTAGATGGGAGGGTGGCATACTATGGCGGCTCTGGCTCTGGTATCCCAGCTAGATGGGAGGGTGGCACACTATAGCGGCTCTGGCTCTGGTATCCCAGCTAGATGGGAGGGTGGCACACTATAGCGGCTCTGGCTCTAGCATCCCAGCTAGATCGGAGGGTGGCACACTATAGCGGCTCTGGCTCTGGTATCCCAGCTAGATGGGAGGGTGGCATACTATGGCGGCTCTGGCTCTGGTATCCCAGCTAGATGGGAGGGTGGCACACTATAGCGGCTCTGGCTCTGGTATCTCAGCTAGATGGGAGGGTGGCACACTATAGCGGCTCTGGCTCTGGTATCCCAGCTATATGGGAGGGTGGCACACTATAGCGGCTCTGGTATCCAAGCTAGAGGGGAGGGTGGCACACTATAGCGGCTCTGGCTCTGGTATCCCAGCTAGATGGCAGGGTGGCACACTATAGCGGCTCTGGTAACCCAGCTAGATGGGAGGGTGGCATACTATAGCCGCCCTGGCGCTGGTAACCCAGCTAGATGGGAGGGTGGCACACTTTAGCGGCTCTGGCTCTGGTATCCCAGCTAGATGGGAGGGTGGCACACTATAGCGGCTCTGGCTCTGGTATCCCAGCTAGATGGGAGGGTGGCACACTATAGCGGCTCTGGCTCTGGTATCCCAGCTAGATGGGAGGGTGGCACACTATAGCGGCTCTGGCTCTGGTATCCCAGCTAGAGGGGAGGGTGGCACACTATAGCGGCTTTGGCTCTGGTATCCCAGCTAGATGGGAGGGTGGCACACTATAGCGGCTCTGGTACCCCAGCTAGATGGGAGGGTGGCACACTATAGCGGCTCTGGTACCCCAGCTAGATGGGAAGGTGGCACACTATAGCGGCTCTGGTATCCCAGCTATATGGGAGGGTGGCACACTATAGCGGCTCTGGCTCTGGTACCCCAGCTAGATGGGAGGGTGGCACAGTATAGCGGCTCTGGCTCTGGTATCACAGCTAGATGGGAGGGTGGCACACTATAGCGGCTCTGGCTCTGGTATCCCAGCTAGATGGGAGGGTGGCACACTATAGCGGCTCTGGTACCCCAGCTAGATGGGAGGGTGGCACACTATAGTGGCTCTGGCTCTGGTATTCCAGCTAGGTGGGAGGGTGGCACAGTATAGCGGCTCTGGCTCTGGTATTCCAGCTAGATGGGAGGGTGGCACACTATAGTGGCTCTGGTATCCCAGCTAGATGGGAGGGTGGCACACTATAGCGGCTCTGGCATCCCAGCTATATGGGAGGGTGGCACACTATAGCGGCTCTGGCATCCCAGCTAGATGGGAGGGTGGCACAGTATAGCGGCTCTGGTATCCCAGCTAAATGGGAGGGTGGCACACTATAGCGGCTCTGGCTCTGGTACCCCAGCTAGATGGGAGGGTGGCACACTATAGCGGCTCTGGTACCCCAGCTAGATGGGAGGGTGGCACACTATAGCGGCTCTGGCTCTGGCATCCCAGCTAGATGGGAGGGTGGCACACTATAGCGGCTCTGGCTCTGGTATTCCAGCTAGGTGGGAGGGTGGCACAGTATAGCGGCTCTGGCTCTGGTATTCCAGCTAGATGGGAGGGTGGCACACTATAGTGGCTCTGGCTCTGGTATCCCAGCTAGATGGGAGGGTGGCACACTATAGCGGCTCTGGCATCCCAGCTATATGGGAGGGTGGCACACTATAGCGGCTCTGGCATCCCAGCTAGATGGGAGGGTGGCAGAGTATAGCGGCTCTGGTATCCCAGCTAGATGGGAGGGTGGCACACTATAGCGGCTCTGGCTCTGGTATCCCAGCTAGATGGGAGGGTGGCACACTATAGCGGCTCTGGTACCCCAGCTAGATGGGAGGATGGCACACTATAGCGGCTCTGGTACCCCAGCTAGATGGGAGGGTGGCACACTATAGCGGCTCTGGCTCTGGCATCCCAGCTAGATGGGAGGGTGGCACACTATAGCAGCTCTGGCTCTGGTACTCCAGCTAGATGGGAGGGTGGCACACTATAGCAGTTCTGGCTCTAGCATCCCAGCTAGATCGGAGGGTGGCACACTATAGCGGCTCTGGCTCTGGTATTCCAGCTAGAGGGGAGGGTGGCATACTATAGCGGCTCTGGCTCTGGTATCCCAGCTAGATGGGAGGGTGGCACAGTATAGCGGCTCTGGTACCCCAGCTAGATCGGAGGGTGGCACACTATAGCGGCTCTGGCTCTGGTACCCCAGCTAGATGGGAGAGTGGCACACTATAGCGGCTCTGGCTCTGGTATCCCAGCTAGATGGGAGGGTGGCACACTATAGCGGCTCTGGCATCCCAGCTATATGGGAGGGTGGCACAGTATAGCGGCTCTGGCTCTGGTATTCCAGCTAGATGGGAGGGTGGCACACTATAGCGGCTCTGGCATCCCAGCTAGATGGGAGGGTGGCACACTATAGCGGCTCTGGCATCCCAGCTATATGGGAGGGTGGCACACTATAGCGGCTCTGGCTCTGGTATCCCAGCTAGATGGGAGGGTGGCACACTATAGCGGCTCTGGCTCTGGTACTCCAGCTGGGATGGGAGCTAGATGGGAGGGTGGCACACTATAGTGGCTCTGGCTCTGGTATCCCAGCTAGATGGGAGGGTGGCACACTATAGCGGCTCTGGTACCCCAGCTAGATGGGAGGGTGGCACACTAGAGCGGCTCTGGCTCTGGTATGCCAGCTAGATGGGAGGGTGGCACACTATAGCGGCTCTGGCTCTGGTACTCCAGCTAGATGGGAGGGTGGCACACTATAGCGGCTCTGGCTCTGGTACTCCAGCTAGATGGGAGGGTGGCACACTATAGCGGCTCTGGCTCTGGTATTCCAGCTAGATGGGAGGGTGGCACACTATAGCGGCTCTGGGTCTGGCATCCCAGCTAGATGGGAGGGTGGCACACTATAGCGGCTCTGGCTCTGGTACTCCAGCTAGATGGGAGGGTGGCACAGTATAGCGGCTCTGGCTCTGGTATCCCAGCTAGATGGGAGGGTGGCACACTATAGCGGCTCTGGTATCCCAGCTAGATGGGAGGGTGGCACAGTATAGCGGCTCTGGCTCTGGTATCCCAGCTAGATGGGAGGGTGGCACACTATGGCGGCTCTGGCTCTGGTATCCCAGCTAGATGGGAGGGTGGCACACTATAGCGGCTCTGGCTCTGGTACCCCAGCTAGATGGGAGAGTGGCACACTATAGCGGCTCTGGCTCTGGTATTCCAGCTAGAGGGGAGGGTGGCACACTATAGCCGCTCTGGTACCCTAGCTAGATGGGAGGGTGGCACACTATAGCGGCTCTGGCTCCGGTATCCCAGCTAGATGGGAGGGTGGCACACTATAGCGGCTCTGGCTCTGGTACCCCAGCTAGATGGGAGGGTGGCACACTATAGCGGCTCTGGCTCTGGTATCCCAGCTAGATGGGAGGGTGGCACACTTTAGCAGCTCTGGCTCTGGTACCCCAGCTAGATGGGAGGGTGGCACACTATAGCGGCTCTGGCTCTGGTATCCCAGCTAGATGGGAGGGTGGCACACTATAGCGGCTCTGGTACCCCAGCTAGATGGGAAGGTGGCACACTATAGCGGCTCTGGTATCCCTGCTATATGGGAGGGTGGCACACTATAGCGGCTCTGGCACCCCAGCTAGATGGGAGGGTGGCACACTATAGCGGCTCTGGTATCCCAGCTAGATGGGAGGGTGGCACAGTATAGCGGCTCTGGTATCCCAGCTAGATGGGAGGGTGGCACACTATAGCGGCTCTGGCTCTGGTATCCCGGCTAGATGGGAGGGTGGCACACTATAGCGGCTCTGGCTCTGGTATCCCAGCTAGATGGGAGGGTGGCACACTATAGCGGCTCTGGCTCTGGTATCCCAGCTATATGGGAGGGTGGCACACTATAGCGGCTCTGGTACCCCAGCTAGATGGGAGGGTGGCATACTATAGCGACTCTGGCTCTGGTACCCCAGCTAGATGGGAGGGTGGCACACTATGGCGGCTCTGGCTCTGGTATCCCAGCAAGATGGGAGAGTGGCACACTATAGCGGCTCTGGCTCTGGTATCCCAGCTAGATGGGAGGGTGGCACACTATAGCGGCTCTGGTATCCAAGCTAGATGGGAGGGGGGCACACTATAGCGGCTCTGGTATCCCAGCTAGATGGGAGGGTGGCACACTATAGCGGTTCTGGATCTAGCATCCCAGCTAGATCGGAGGGTGGCACACTATAGTGGCTCTGGCTCTGGTACCCCAGCTAGATGGGAGAGTGGCACACTATAGCGGCTCTGGCTCTGGTACTCCAGCTAGATGGGAGGGTGGCACACTATAGCAGTTCTGGCTCTGGTACCCCAGCTAGATGGGAGGGTGGCACACTATAGCGGCTCTGGTAGCCCAGCTATATCGGAGGGTGGCACACTATAGCGGCTCTGGCTCTGGTATCCCAGCTAGCTGGGAGGGTGGCACACTATAGCGGCTCTGGTATCCCAGCTAGATGGGAGGGTGGCACACTATAGCGGCTCTGGTATCCCAGCTAGATGGGGGGGTGGCACACTATAGCGGCTCTGGTATCCCAGCTAGTTGGGAGGGTGGCACACTATAGTGGCTCTGGCTCTGGTATCCCAGCTAGATGGGAGAGTGGCACACTATAGCGGCTCTGGCTCTGGTATCCCAGCTAGATGGGAGGGTGGCACACTATAGCGGCTCTGGTATCCCAGCTAGATGGGAGGGTGGCACAGTATAGCGGCTCTGGTATCCCAGCTAGATGGGAGGGTGGCACACTATAGCGGCTCTGGCTCTGGTATCCCAGCAAGATGGGAGGGTGGCACACTATAGCGGCTCTGGTATCCCAGCTAGATGGGGGGGTGGCACACTATAGCGGCTCTGGTATCCCAGCTAGATGGGAGGGTGGAACACTATAGCGGCTCGGGCTCTGGTATCCCAGCTAGATGGGAGGGTGGCACACTGTAGCGGCTCTGGTATCCCAGCTAGAGGGGAGGGTGGCACACTATAGCGGCTCTGGTACCCCAGCTAGATGGGAGGGTGGCACACTATAGCGGCTCTGGCATCCCAGCTAGATGGGAGGGTGGCACAGTATAGCGTCTCTGGCTCTGGTACCCCAGCTAAATGGGAGAGTGGCACACTATAGCGGCTCTGGCTCTGGCACCGCAGCTAGATGGGAGGGTGGCACAGTATAGCGTCTCTGGCTCGGGTATCCCAGCTAGATGGGAGGGTGGCACACTATAGCGGCTCTGGCTCTGGTATCCCAGCTAGATGGGAGGGTGGCACACTATAGCGGCTCTGGCTCTGGTATTCCAGCTAGAGGGGAGGGTGGCACAGTATAGCGGCTCTGGTATCCCAGCTAGATGGGAGGGTGGCACACTATAGCGGTTCTGGCGCCCCAGCTAGATGGGAGGGTGGCATACTATGGTGGCTCTGGCTCTAGTATCCCAGCTAGATGGGAGGGTGGCATACTATGGCGGCTCTGGCTCTGGTATCCCAGCTAGATGGGAAGGTGGCATACTATGGCGGCTCTGGCTCTGGTATCCCAGCTAGATGGGAGGGTGGCATACTATGGCGGCTCTGGTATCCCAGCTAGATGGGAGGGTGGCACACTATGGCGGCTCTGGCAGCGTGCACGAGGCCGGGAACACCCGGTGGCTTCCGGATCCCTGGGTAGGGACCTCCAGGCTGGGGGACGCCCCAGCAACGGTGGCGAGTGCTCTGGGGGCACCCCATTCGCACAATGATCACGCAGACACGAGTTGCCGCTCCCTGGGGCTCTGCTGCACTGCCCTCCGCGTGCCAGCAGAGCCCCTTTAATTAATGGAGCGTCATGACGCTCATGTAGGAGCAAACACTAGACCAACACACAACACACAGTCATCTTTAACATAATGCTCCAATAGTCATTATATTTATTTTTCTCAATCTCTTTTTGTACTTATAAAAACAAAATAAAGCCAGTCCTTAACTTTAAATCACATGTATACCGCAAACACACTTTCTTCTAAACAGGGCATATAACATAGAAATTGCGTTTCTATGTATATGGAGAAGCCAAGAACATGTGACCTGTGATAATATGGAGACCTTTCTGTTCTGTGTCACAGGGCCTGTCTTTTGGACGCAGGATAGATAACGTTTGGTTCTCAGCCGTGAGTCAGGTAAGGAGATGCTCGTGGCCTGGAAGGGGAATGGCTGCAGCCGGGCGCAGCTGGGGGGCATCACATCACGTAATGTGAGGCGGACCAGGGCCCCATGCGCAGGGCTGGTGGCCACACCTAGTCACTGGAATGCAGAACACATCCCTGAAACAAGCACTCCATGAGTGCCCATCTTCACTACATAGGCCCGATGCCAAGCAGAGAGGATTGTGTTAATTATCCTTATCTGTGCTCAATGAACTAACAGTGTCAGGCTACACCCACAATTAATGGCACATTATACCCATTTGGAATGATGTGGTACTCCCCACTCCCCCCCCCCCTACCCCCGCCGGCCGGGCGAGGTTATTCCCCGCCCCTGGCAGAGGAAGGGTTAGTCCCCATTCCCGCCCCTTCAACGCAGACCCGTTTCTGCGTCTGCTCCATCTCCAGCCCTCCCCCACCCCCCGCGGGCGGAACGGGGTATTCCCCATCCTATGCCAGGCTCCACGGAGAGGCTTTATCCCCCATTCCTGGTCCCTTCACTGCGTCCCATTCCTGCAGCTGCCTCACCCCCATCCTCCACAGGAAGGAGGGGCCCGGGAGTGTCTGGAGACAATCCTGCTCAGGTGGGACCCGCTGACACGGGAGGGGGGGGGAGGGAGGGGCGGACAGGGCTCTGCACATGCATTCCTCTCTCAGGGACTAGTGTTGGGGGATTTGGCCTGGAATGGGGGGTATGGGGTCTGGTGATGGACACAGGGGTCTGCACATGCATTCCTCTCTCAGGGACTAGTATTGGGGGATTTGGCCTGGAATGGGGGGTATGGGGTCTGGTGATGGACACAGGGGTCTGCACATGCATTCCTCTCTCAGGGACTAGTATTGGGGGATTTGGCCTGGAATGGGGGGTATGGGGTCTGGTGATGGACACAGGGGTCTGCACATGCATTCCTCTCTCAGGGACTAGTATTGGGGGATTTGGCCTGGAATGGGGGGTATGGGGTCTGGTGATAGACACAGTGGTCTGCACATGCATTCCTCTCTCAGGGACTAGTATTGGGGTATTTGGCCTGGAATGGGGGGTATGGGGTCTGGTGATGGACACAGGGGTCAGCACATGCATTCCTCTCTCAGGGACTAGTATTGGGGGATTTGGTCTGGAATGGGGTGGTGTGGGGTCTGTGGATGGACACAGGGGTCTGCACATGCATTCCTCTCTCAGGGACGAGTATTGGGGGATTTGGCCTGGAATGGGGGGTATGGGGTCTGGTGATGGACACAGGGGCCTGCACATGCATTCATCTCTCAGGGACTAGTATTGGGTATTTGGCCTGGAATGGGGGGTATGGGGTCTGGTGATGGACACAGGGGTCTGCACATGCATTCCTCTCTCAGGGACTAGTATTGGGGTATTTGGCCTGGAATGGGGGGTATGGGGTCTGGTGATGGACACAGGGGTCTGCACATGCATTCCTCTCTCAGGGACTAGTATTGGGGTATTTGGCCTGGAATGGGGGGGATGGGGTCTGGTGATGGACACAGGGGTCTGCACCTGCATTCCTCTCTCAGGGACTAGTATCAGGGATATGGCCTGGAATGGGGGCTATGGGGTCTGGTGATGGACACAGGGGTCTGTACATGCATTCCTCTCTCAGGGACTAGTATTGGGGTATTTGGCCTGGAATGGGGGGTATGGGGTCTGGTGATGGACACAGGGGCCTGCACATGCATTCATCTCTCAGGGACTAGTATTGGGTATTTGGCCTGGAATGGGGGGTATGGGGTCTGGTGATGGACACAGGGGTCTGCACATGCATTCCTCTCTCAGGGACTAGTATTGGGGTATTTGGCCTGGAATGGGGGGGATGGGGTCTGGTGATGGACACAGGGGTCTGCACCTGCATTCCTCTCTCAGGGACTAGTATTGGGGGATTTGGCCTGGAATGGGGTGGTGTGGGGTCTGGTGATGGACACAGGGGTCTGCACATGCATTCCTCTCTCAGGGACCAGTATTGGGGAATTTGGCCTGGGATGGGGGGTATGGGGTCTGGTGATGGACACAGGGGTCTGTACATGCATTCATCTCTCCGGGACTAGTATTGGGGGATTTTGCCAGGAAAGGGGGATAGGGGGTCTGGTGATGGACACAGGGGTCTTCACATGCAGTCCTCTCTCAGGGCTAGTATTGGGGGATTTTGCCAGGAATGGGGGGTATGGGGTCTGGTGATGGACACAGGGGTCTGCACATGCATTCCTCTCTCAGGGACCAGTGTTGGGGGATTTGGCCTGGAATGGGGGGTGGGGGGTCTGGTGATGGGCACAGGGGTCTGTACATGCATTCCTCTCTCAGGGACTAGTATTGGGGGATTTGGCCTGGAATGGGGGGTGAGGGGTCTGGTGATGGACACAGGGGTCTGCACATGCATTCCTCTCTCAGGGACTAGTATTGGGGGATTTGGCCTGGAATGGGAGGTATGGGGTCTGGTGATGGACACATGGGTCTGCACATGCATTCCTCTCTCAGGGACTAGTATTGGGGGATGTGGCCTGGAATGGGGGGTATGGGGTCTGGTGATGGACACAGGGCTCTGCACATGCATTCCTCTCTCAGGGACTAGTATTGGGGGATTTGGCCTGGAATGGGGGGCATGGGGTCTGGTGATGGACACAGGGCTCTGCACATGCATTCCTCTCTCAGGGACTAGTATTGGGGGATTTTGCCTGGAATGGGGGGGTATGGGGCCTGGTGATGGACACAGGGGTCTCTACATGCATTCCTCTCTCAGGGACTAGTATTGGGGGATTTGGCCTGGAATGGGGGTTATGGAGTCTGGTGATGGACACAGGGGTCTGTACATGCATTCCTCTTTCAGGGACTAGTATCGGGATTTGGTCTGGAATGGGGGGTATGGGGTCTGGTGATGGGCACAGGGGTCTGCACATGCATTCCTCTCTCAGGGACTAGTATTGGGGGATTTGGCCTGGAATGGGGGGCATGGGGTCTGGTGATGGACACAGGGGTCTGCACATGCATTCCTCTCTCAGGGACTAGTATTGGGGGATTTGGGCTGGAATTGGGGGTGTGGGGTCTGGTGATGGACACAGGGGTCTGCACATGCATTCCTCTCTCAGGGACTAGTATTGGGGGATTTGGCCTGGAATGGGGGGTATGGGGTCTGGTGATGGACACAGGGGTCTGCACATGCATTCCTCTCTCAGGGACTAGTATTGGGGGATTTGGCCTGGAATGGGGGTATGGGGTCTGGTGATGGACACAGAGGTCTGCACATGCATTCCTCTCTCAGGGACCAGTATTGGGGGATTTGGCCTGGAATGGGGGGTAAGGGGTCTGGTGATGGACACAGGGGTCTGCACATGCATTCATCTCTCAGGGACTAGTGTTGGGGGATTTGGCCTGGAATGGGGGGTGAGGGGTCTGGTGATGGACACAGGGTTCTGCACATGCATTCCTCTTTCAGGGACTATGTTAGGCAGAAACCTGTGCAGTTCCCTTGGGGAACACTGCAAAAGATTTAAGACTACAGGTAGAGCAGTAAACCCCTTTGGTAGCAGTCTGTACCACCCAGATTTACCTGGTAGCTGTGGCTGAGCAGTCAGACTTCTCTCAAGAAGAGTTAGGCAGTATGTAAAGTATACACAATATGTACCAAAACACAATAGCACAAGCAAACACTGACCAGAGCTTGGTTTCAAAAGTATATAGTTATTTATTTAAAATACACATAAGTTAAAAACACTCTAGCAAAATATAGTAAACACTTCAAACACAGTTATAATGAAAGTCGATTCAATCCTTTCTCCTATCTAGACAACTCTAGGTTAACACCACTTAATTAAAACAGAGGTGAGTGCTTAACGTTAGATGACACTCTAGTAGTTTCCAAGAAAGGGAGAGAAAAAGCAGAAATAGGTTAAACACACCACTCTAAGGTCCAGAACACTTGCAATAGGCTTAAAGAAGGATAAAGTCACAGGTGAGCAAAAGTCACTAGGCAGGGCCCACTCTTAGAGTAGCCGGAGCGAAAATGTGCCCAAGATCACACCGTTAGTTAGAGATTCAAAGTCTTGCAAAGAGTCAAAAAGAGTTTAGAGTGGCTCAGAAAGTTTAGCCAACGTGTCCCAGGCACTCCCAGGTTCGAAAGCCGGGGACTAAATCTACCCCGTACAGTCGGTGGCAAGGGAAGCCAGGCGGAACACAGTACCTTAAGCGGAAAGGATCCTCCAGCGGGGGCAGTTGTTCCAGGCAGCGACAGCAAGGCTCGACGTCGGTCAGGGGAGAAGAATATCTCGCTGAAGAGCAGAAGAGAAAGGTCGTAGCACTGCCCGGGAAGAAACCAGCCGCGGAGTCCTCCGGTTAAAGGGTTGGTACCGACTTTCGCGGTATGGGGGTAAAGTGTGGTATTCCGGATGCCGGGGTGCTTGGCACAGGCAAGGCGGCCACGAGATACCTCAAAGAACGGAAAGAAGGCGAAAACTGGTTGTCCCCACCAGTCAAGGGAAGGAGCCACTCCGTTAAGAGTTCTCCTCGGTCGTCGGGAAAAAGTGGTGAGACGGTTCAGCAGGGCTCCACCGGGTGGTGTCGTCGAAGCAGGTCGGCTCAGCTCTTCCCTCGTCGGATTCTTGGTCCTGTGGCGACTTCTGAAGTCCCAGTCCCCAAAGCCCTGCTTTTATGCAGCAAGCCCCCATTCACCCAGCCTAGCTGTCACTCAAACATGCTAAGTGGTGAGCCGGGCGGCTCACCACTTGGGCCAATCAGGACGGAGTGCGACTTGAGTTACCAAGGTAACTCAGTCCAGGGTGCCTAAATCCCCCTCCACCCCTCCTAAGTACCCCAGACAGAGTGGCACCACTTTGGAGGGCTTCTGTGGAGAAGCCCGCCAAAAGTGGAACAAAGGGCTCCACTTTGGGTCAGAGTTACAGAGGCGAACACCAACGCCATTTTAGAATCAAGTTTTGGCAAAAAGTCCCAACCGGAGTTATAAAAATAAATATATAAACCGGCGGTATGTTTAAGGCTACCGTAAATAAATAATTAAATGTGTTAGCCTAAAACAATGGGAAATCCCATAGGAAAATATTCGCGGTCGAATATAAAAAGTAGTTTCCACTGCCACCAGCCAAAACTCGATCAGGGGGGACGGAGACGTGCCCCCTCGACTAACAGACCCTGGGGCAATCGAATTGCCCCAGCCAGTACGTCCACAATATGATGGTTTGTACTGGTTCTGTTCAGGATTCAAGACTAGCAAAGTCTTTGGTGACTTTACATGCCCTGGGAGACAGTAGTCAGTCCCAGGGTATGGAGTCTATGTTGGGGAGTCCCTAGGACGCCCCTGGGTCACGGCACAGAGGGTGCTGTGTGACCCACATCACAAAAATACATGAGGCCCTATGGAGTAAAAGACCCCATAGCCCATTCAACACAAGGTTTAACCAAGAAAACACACTTCAACATGTCCAAGAGTGAGGGTAAAAGAGTCTCACTCTTGGCAGGAGAAAAAAATTAAACCCCAGAAATCCAGCAAAGCTGCTGGGGGACTCACTAGGTAGGGAAATTCAGCCTAAACAGAGAATTCTCCCTAACACTCGCCCCCCCCAGACTAAGGGACAGGAGGATTTAATCCACTCCTGGATGAACCTCATACCTCTAGTCGATGATATACATCCTAGAGAGTCCATCAGCATTTTGATGGTGACACCTTGACCTATGTTCAATGGAGAACTCAAAGGTTTTCTTTTGCAAGCTAACGGACCTACAGACCCTTTGAGGAACATCAGCCTTTTTGTTATAGGGGATCTGGTTGACCAGTCCCTCAGAAGTTGGTACAACTTCTGAACCTATGTTAGGCTTTTTCAAGGGGTCCTTATAAAGGATTCCCTTAGATCTAGAGGGGCCTCCAAGGTTCCTCACCACCTCTCTTGTGGGAGCAGGTTGGGTCTTAGGCCTCTTGGTTGGAGGGGTTGGGGTTAGGCAATGTACCTGCTTCCCCTTCCTCTTAGATCTACCCTTACCTATTTTAGGAGTTTTCCCCCTAATATTAGGATTTGAGTTGGGGTCTTCAGTAGAAGGTCCAACAGTCTGAAGGTTTTTGGCCTTAGACTTTTCTTTTCTGGTTTTCCACCAGCACTGAGAATTACCAGTTCTCTCAGGTCCAGATAGGGGCCTAGTTGGTCTATCCACCTCTTCCTCAGAAGCAGGGGGAGTCAGAGACTCTGAGACTAGGGGAACAATGATGGAGCTTGGTTGGGGCTCCCATGTTCCTAGCATACTATCCGGAAAGGTGCCTGGGTCAGAGGTCAACTTACTAAACCCAGGGCTTGTAGTGGGGTTCTCAGTAGAGGGTCCCACAGGCTTAGAAGGGTCCTTCAAGGTAGCCTTTCTAGCCAATTTGGTTAAGTTCTGCTTCTCCATACTGGGAGGCCTGGGGGTATGTGACACTACTCCTAGAGTTCTTAGGTCATTCCCTAACAGGACCTTCCCAGGTACCTCAGCCTGAACACTGACAGGGATCCTTACTGTCATGTTGTTACATTGAATGAGGGCTGGTAGAATAGGAACCATTTGGACAGGGCCTCCAGACATCTTAGTGGGACCTTTGGGTGCTTTGGCCACATCCTCAGGTTGAAAGAAGCTTTCATCCACTACTGTTCTGCTGGCCCCAGTGTCTCTCCTGGCAGGAGTATCCTGGCCATTGACAAGAACACTGTCCACATAATACACCTTAGAGTTAACAGGTAGGGAGTTATACACAACCCTATTCTGGGGACTAACCAGACCCATAGGCTCTAAGTTTACAGTTGCTTGAAGACCCAAGGGTTCTTCAGCAAAGAGTTCAAAGTGGGCACTAGCCATCTGTACTTCATCCTCAGGAGTGAAGGCTAAGGAGACTGTGCTGATCCCTGCAGGTTTACCCTTGCACTTGGGATCTCCTTTGATATGGTCAGTACCCTGACAGACATAGCATTGTCCAAATGCTCTCTGGAAGGGTGGCTTGTTCTGACCTCCTTCTGGCTTGTGGCCAGAAGGTACAGTAGTCTGACTCGGTTTCCCATGTGGCTTACCCTGGTTATTTTGTGGTTTGGGGCCCTCTTTGGGATAGGAATTATTAGAATTCTCTTTGGAGTCCTTTTTAGGCTGTTTCTCCCCATCCTTCTTCTGAGTTACCCCAGAATCCTTGTGAGTAGCCCTGTTGGCAACCCACAAGTCAGCAGCCTTAGCTAGCTTCCTAGGATCCAATTCCTGTGAATCAGCCAAGTGTTGTCTGAGCTCAGGAGAGCAGGCATCATAAATTGACTCCAACATAAAGAGATTCCTCATTCCCTCATAAGTGTTCACCTTGTAACCCTTAATCCATCCCTCTAAGTTTTTCAAACATTCACTCACCCAGGTAGCCCAAGGGGTACCATCATGCTTTTTGAGGTTCCTAAACCTCTTAAGATACTGGGAAGGGGTCTTCCCAAACCTAGCTATCAAAGCTAGTTTCACACATTCATAGTCCTTCCTATCCTCCTCCCCCATCTCCATTACCACATCAGTTGCAACAGGGGGAAGCCTAGAGAACAACCAGGTGAGTAAGTCATTTCCTGTGATGTTCTGGAGCCCATGATTATATTCAAACAGAGACAACCAATCCAACACATCCAACTTAGGCTCATACATACCAACCAATTCTTTAGGCATCCGGGGTCTTTTAGGACTGGAACTTCTAGAGGAGCCAGAGAGAGAAACATTCTCGACAGATAATTTCTTCATTTCTAAGTCATACTTGAGCTCCATTTCCCTTAGCCTTAGTTCTTTGTCAGTTTGAGCATTAAGTTTCTTATACTCCAATTCTAGCTTCATTTTCTCCAGTTCAAAGTACTGAGGACTAAATGTGGGACCTGGTAAAGGTCCAGTAGGTACAGCAGGTAGAGCAGGCAGAGGCCTAGGGGGGACAGTTACAACAGCCTCACCTTCCTCTTCTGACTCTTCCTCAGAAACATCAACATTTTGCTCCATGTTAACTTCAACACTGTCATCTACAGTTGCTGGAGTGGTAGGTTCCTCTGAACCATCACCCAGACTTTGGTTAGCTAACAATCTTTCAATCAGCTCCATTTTCTTGCCCTTAGTCAGGAGATCCTTATGTTTACAGAGCACTCTTAAACAATCAGCAGTTTTGGCTGCAAGGGACTCTTGACTATAGCTTTCTATAACTGACATGTTAGAGGTTTTACTTTTTCAATGCTAAGCTTTGTGGTTAGTTGCACTAAGGTATCTAAAGCACAATAAAATGTATACTCAATACAAATCCCACCGCTGTACACCAGTGTTAGGCAGAAACCTGTGCAGTTCCCTTGGGGAACACTGCAAAAGATTTAAGACTACAGGTAGAGCAGTAAACCCCTTTGGTAGCAGTCTGTACCACCCAGATTTACCTGGTAGCTGTGGCTGAGCAGTCAGACTTCTCTCAAGAAGAGTTAGGCAGTATGTAAAGTATACACAATATGTACCAAAACACAATAGCACAAGCAAACACTGACCAGAGCTTGGTTTCAAAAGTATATAGTTATTTATTTAAAATACACATAAGTTAAAAACACTCTAGCAAAATATAGTAAACACTTCAAACACAGTTATAATGAAAGTCGATTCAATCCTTTCTCCTATCTAGACAACTCTAGGTTAACACCACTTAATTAAAACAGAGGTGAGTGCTTAACGTTAGATGACACTCTAGTAGTTTCCAAGAAAGGGAGAGAAAAAGCAGAAATAGGTTAAACACACCACTCTAAGGTCCAGAACACTTGCAATAGGCTTAAAGAAGGATAAAGTCACAGGTGAGCAAAAGTCACTAGGCAGGGCCCACTCTTAGAGTAGCCGGAGCGAAAATGTGCCCAAGATCACACCGTTAGTTAGAGATTCAAAGTCTTGCAAAGAGTCAAAAAGAGTTTAGAGTGGCTCAGAAAGTTTAGCCAACGTGTCCCAGGCACTCCCAGGTTCGAAAGCCGGGGACTAAATCTACCCCGTACAGTCGGTGGCAAGGGAAGCCAGGCGGAACACAGTACCTTAAGCGGAAAGGATCCTCCAGCGGGGGCAGTTGTTCCAGGCAGCGACAGCAAGGCTCGACGTCGGTCAGGGGAGAAGAATATCTCGCTGAAGAGCAGAAGAGAAAGGTCGTAGCACTGCCCGGGAAGAAACCAGCCGCGGAGTCCTCCGGTTAAAGGGTTGGTACCGACTTTCGCGGTATGGGGGTAAAGTGTGGTATTCCGGATGCCGGGGTGCTTGGCACAGGCAAGGCGGCCACGAGATACCTCAAAGAACGGAAAGAAGGCGAAAACTGGTTGTCCCCACCAGTCAAGGGAAGGAGCCACTCCGTTAAGAGTTCTCCTCGGTCGTCGGGAAAAAGTGGTGAGACGGTTCAGCAGGGCTCCACCGGGTGGTGTCGTCGAAGCAGGTCGGCTCAGCTCTTCCCTCGTCGGATTCTTGGTCCTGTGGCGACTTCTGAAGTCCCAGTCCCCAAAGCCCTGCTTTTATGCAGCAAGCCCCCATTCACCCAGCCTAGCTGTCACTCAAACATGCTAAGTGGTGAGCCGGGCGGCTCACCACTTGGGCCAATCAGGACGGAGTGCGACTTGAGTTACCAAGGTAACTCAGTCCAGGGTGCCTAAATCCCCCTCCACCCCTCCTAAGTACCCCAGACAGAGTGGCACCACTTTGGAGGGCTTCTGTGGAGAAGCCCGCCAAAAGTGGAACAAAGGGCTCCACTTTGGGTCAGAGTTACAGAGGCGAACACCAACGCCATTTTAGAATCAAGTTTTGGCAAAAAGTCCCAACCGGAGTTATAAAAATAAATATATAAACCGGCGGTATGTTTAAGGCTACCGTAAATAAATAATTAAATGTGTTAGCCTAAAACAATGGGAAATCCCATAGGAAAATATTCGCGGTCGAATATAAAAAGTAGTTTCCACTGCCACCAGCCAAAACTCGATCAGGGGGGACGGAGACGTGCCCCCTCGACTAACAGACCCTGGGGCAATCGAATTGCCCCAGCCAGTACGTCCACAATATGATGGTTTGTACTGGTTCTGTTCAGGATTCAAGACTAGCAAAGTCTTTGGTGACTTTACATGCCCTGGGAGACAGTAGTCAGTCCCAGGGTATGGAGTCTATGTTGGGGAGTCCCTAGGACGCCCCTGGGTCACGGCACAGAGGGTGCTGTGTGACCCACATCACAAAAATACATGAGGCCCTATGGAGTAAAAGACCCCATAGCCCATTCAACACAAGGTTTAACCAAGAAAACACACTTCAACATGTCCAAGAGTGAGGGTAAAAGAGTCTCACTCTTGGCAGGAGAAAAAAATTAAACCCCAGAAATCCAGCAAAGCTGCTGGGGGACTCACTAGGTAGGGAAATTCAGCCTAAACAGAGAATTCTCCCTAACACTCGCCCCCCCCAGACTAAGGGACAGGAGGATTTAATCCACTCCTGGATGAACCTCATACCTCTAGTCGATGATATACATCCTAGAGAGTCCATCAGCATTTTGATGGTGACACCTTGACCTATGTTCAATGGAGAACTCAAAGGTTTTCTTTTGCAAGCTAACGGACCTACAGACCCTTTGAGGAACATCAGCCTTTTTGTTATAGGGGATCTGGTTGACCAGTCCCTCAGAAGTTGGTACAACTTCTGAACCTATGTTAGGCTTTTTCAAGGGGTCCTTATAAAGGATTCCCTTAGATCTAGAGGGGCCTCCAAGGTTCCTCACCACCTCTCTTGTGGGAGCAGGTTGGGTCTTAGGCCTCTTGGTTGGAGGGGTTGGGGTTAGGCAATGTACCTGCTTCCCCTTCCTCTTAGATCTACCCTTACCTATTTTAGGAGTTTTCCCCCTAATATTAGGATTTGAGTTGGGGTCTTCAGTAGAAGGTCCAACAGTCTGAAGGTTTTTGGCCTTAGACTTTTCTTTTCTGGTTTTCCACCAGCACTGAGAATTACCAGTTCTCTCAGGTCCAGATAGGGGCCTAGTTGGTCTATCCACCTCTTCCTCAGAAGCAGGGGGAGTCAGAGACTCTGAGACTAGGGGAACAATGATGGAGCTTGGTTGGGGCTCCCATGTTCCTAGCATACTATCCGGAAAGGTGCCTGGGTCAGAGGTCAACTTACTAAACCCAGGGCTTGTAGTGGGGTTCTCAGTAGAGGGTCCCACAGGCTTAGAAGGGTCCTTCAAGGTAGCCTTTCTAGCCAATTTGGTTAAGTTCTGCTTCTCCATACTGGGAGGCCTGGGGGTATGTGACACTACTCCTAGAGTTCTTAGGTCATTCCCTAACAGGACCTTCCCAGGTACCTCAGCCTGAACACTGACAGGGATCCTTACTGTCATGTTGTTACATTGAATGAGGGCTGGTAGAATAGGAACCATTTGGACAGGGCCTCCAGACATCTTAGTGGGACCTTTGGGTGCTTTGGCCACATCCTCAGGTTGAAAGAAGCTTTCATCCACTACTGTTCTGCTGGCCCCAGTGTCTCTCCTGGCAGGAGTATCCTGGCCATTGACAAGAACACTGTCCACATAATACACCTTAGAGTTAACAGGTAGGGAGTTATACACAACCCTATTCTGGGGACTAACCAGACCCATAGGCTCTAAGTTTACAGTTGCTTGAAGACCCAAGGGTTCTTCAGCAAAGAGTTCAAAGTGGGCACTAGCCATCTGTACTTCATCCTCAGGAGTGAAGGCTAAGGAGACTGTGCTGATCCCTGCAGGTTTACCCTTGCACTTGGGATCTCCTTTGATATGGTCAGTACCCTGACAGACATAGCATTGTCCAAATGCTCTCTGGAAGGGTGGCTTGTTCTGACCTCCTTCTGGCTTGTGGCCAGAAGGTACAGTAGTCTGACTCGGTTTCCCATGTGGCTTACCCTGGTTATTTTGTGGTTTGGGGCCCTCTTTGGGATAGGAATTATTAGAATTCTCTTTGGAGTCCTTTTTAGGCTGTTTCTCCCCATCCTTCTTCTGAGTTACCCCAGAATCCTTGTGAGTAGCCCTGTTGGCAACCCACAAGTCAGCAGCCTTAGCTAGCTTCCTAGGATCCAATTCCTGTGAATCAGCCAAGTGTTGTCTGAGCTCAGGAGAGCAGGCATCATAAATTGACTCCAACATAAAGAGATTCCTCATTCCCTCATAAGTGTTCACCTTGTAACCCTTAATCCATCCCTCTAAGTTTTTCAAACATTCACTCACCCAGGTAGCCCAAGGGGTACCATCATGCTTTTTGAGGTTCCTAAACCTCTTAAGATACTGGGAAGGGGTCTTCCCAAACCTAGCTATCAAAGCTAGTTTCACACATTCATAGTCCTTCCTATCCTCCTCCCCCATCTCCATTACCACATCAGTTGCAACAGGGGGAAGCCTAGAGAACAACCAGGTGAGTAAGTCATTTCCTGTGATGTTCTGGAGCCCATGATTATATTCAAACAGAGACAACCAATCCAACACATCCAACTTAGGCTCATACATACCAACCAATTCTTTAGGCATCCGGGGTCTTTTAGGACTGGAACTTCTAGAGGAGCCAGAGAGAGAAACATTCTCGACAGATAATTTCTTCATTTCTAAGTCATACTTGAGCTCCATTTCCCTTAGCCTTAGTTCTTTGTCAGTTTGAGCATTAAGTTTCTTATACTCCAATTCTAGCTTCATTTTCTCCAGTTCAAAGTACTGAGGACTAAATGTGGGACCTGGTAAAGGTCCAGTAGGTACAGCAGGTAGAGCAGGCAGAGGCCTAGGGGGGACAGTTACAACAGCCTCACCTTCCTCTTCTGACTCTTCCTCAGAAACATCAACATTTTGCTCCATGTTAACTTCAACACTGTCATCTACAGTTGCTGGAGTGGTAGGTTCCTCTGAACCATCACCCAGACTTTGGTTAGCTAACAATCTTTCAATCAGCTCCATTTTCTTGCCCTTAGTCAGGAGATCCTTATGTTTACAGAGCACTCTTAAACAATCAGCAGTTTTGGCTGCAAGGGACTCTTGACTATAGCTTTCTATAACTGACATGTTAGAGGTTTTACTTTTTCAATGCTAAGCTTTGTGGTTAGTTGCACTAAGGTATCTAAAGCACAATAAAATGTATACTCAATACAAATCCCACCGCTGTACACCAGTGTTAGGCAGAAACCTGTGCAGTTCCCTTGGGGAACACTGCAAAAGATTTAAGACTACAGGTAGAGCAGTAAACCCCTTTGGTAGCAGTCTGTACCACCCAGATTTACCTGGTAGCTGTGGCTGAGCAGTCAGACTTCTCTCAAGAAGAGTTAGGCAGTATGTAAAGTATACACAATATGTACCAAAACACAATAGCACAAGCAAACACTGACCAGAGCTTGGTTTCAAAAGTATATAGTTATTTATTTAAAATACACATAAGTTAAAAACACTCTAGCAAAATATAGTAAACACTTCAAACACAGTTATAATGAAAGTCGATTCAATCCTTTCTCCTATCTAGACAACTCTAGGTTAACACCACTTAATTAAAACAGAGGTGAGTGCTTAACGTTAGATGACACTCTAGTAGTTTCCAAGAAAGGGAGAGAAAAAGCAGAAATAGGTTAAACACACCACTCTAAGGTCCAGAACACTTGCAATAGGCTTAAAGAAGGATAAAGTCACAGGTGAGCAAAAGTCACTAGGCAGGGCCCACTCTTAGAGTAGCCGGAGCGAAAATGTGCCCAAGATCACACCGTTAGTTAGAGATTCAAAGTCTTGCAAAGAGTCAAAAAGAGTTTAGAGTGGCTCAGAAAGTTTAGCCAACGTGTCCCAGGCACTCCCAGGTTCGAAAGCCGGGGACTAAATCTACCCCGTACAGTCGGTGGCAAGGGAAGCCAGGCGGAACACAGTACCTTAAGCGGAAAGGATCCTCCAGCGGGGGCAGTTGTTCCAGGCAGCGACAGCAAGGCTCGACGTCGGTCAGGGGAGAAGAATATCTCGCTGAAGAGCAGAAGAGAAAGGTCGTAGCACTGCCCGGGAAGAAACCAGCCGCGGAGTCCTCCGGTTAAAGGGTTGGTACCGACTTTCGCGGTATGGGGGTAAAGTGTGGTATTCCGGATGCCGGGGTGCTTGGCACAGGCAAGGCGGCCACGAGATACCTCAAAGAACGGAAAGAAGGCGAAAACTGGTTGTCCCCACCAGTCAAGGGAAGGAGCCACTCCGTTAAGAGTTCTCCTCGGTCGTCGGGAAAAAGTGGTGAGACGGTTCAGCAGGGCTCCACCGGGTGGTGTCGTCGAAGCAGGTCGGCTCAGCTCTTCCCTCGTCGGATTCTTGGTCCTGTGGCGACTTCTGAAGTCCCAGTCCCCAAAGCCCTGCTTTTATGCAGCAAGCCCCCATTCACCCAGCCTAGCTGTCACTCAAACATGCTAAGTGGTGAGCCGGGCGGCTCACCACTTGGGCCAATCAGGACGGAGTGCGACTTGAGTTACCAAGGTAACTCAGTCCAGGGTGCCTAAATCCCCCTCCACCCCTCCTAAGTACCCCAGACAGAGTGGCACCACTTTGGAGGGCTTCTGTGGAGAAGCCCGCCAAAAGTGGAACAAAGGGCTCCACTTTGGGTCAGAGTTACAGAGGCGAACACCAACGCCATTTTAGAATCAAGTTTTGGCAAAAAGTCCCAACCGGAGTTATAAAAATAAATATATAAACCGGCGGTATGTTTAAGGCTACCGTAAATAAATAATTAAATGTGTTAGCCTAAAACAATGGGAAATCCCATAGGAAAATATTCGCGGTCGAATATAAAAAGTAGTTTCCACTGCCACCAGCCAAAACTCGATCAGGGGGGACGGAGACGTGCCCCCTCGACTAACAGACCCTGGGGCAATCGAATTGCCCCAGCCAGTACGTCCACAATATGATGGTTTGTACTGGTTCTGTTCAGGATTCAAGACTAGCAAAGTCTTTGGTGACTTTACATGCCCTGGGAGACAGTAGTCAGTCCCAGGGTATGGAGTCTATGTTGGGGAGTCCCTAGGACGCCCCTGGGTCACGGCACAGAGGGTGCTGTGTGACCCACATCACAAAAATACATGAGGCCCTATGGAGTAAAAGACCCCATAGCCCATTCAACACAAGGTTTAACCAAGAAAACACACTTCAACATGTCCAAGAGTGAGGGTAAAAGAGTCTCACTCTTGGCAGGAGAAAAAAATTAAACCCCAGAAATCCAGCAAAGCTGCTGGGGGACTCACTAGGTAGGGAAATTCAGCCTAAACAGAGAATTCTCCCTAACAGACTAGTATTGGGGGATCTGGCCTGGAATGGGGGCTATGGGGTCTAGTGATGGGCACAGGGGTCTGTACATGCATTCCTCTCTCAGGGACTAGTATTGGGGGATTTGGCCTGGAATGGGGGTATGGGGTCTGGTGATGGACACAGGGGTCTGCACATGCATTCCTCTCTCAGGGACTAGTATTGGGGGATTTGGCCTGGAATGGGGGGTATGGGGTCTGGTGATGGACACAGGGGTCTGCACATGCATTCCTCTCTCAGGGACGAGTATTGGGGGATTTGGCCTGGAATGGGGGTATGGGGTCTGGTGATGGACACAGGGGTCTGCACATGCATTCCTCTCTCAGGGACTAGTATTGGGGGATTTGGCCTGGAATGGGGGGTATGGGGTCTGGTGATGGACACAGGGGTCTGCACATGCATTCCTCTCTCAGGGACTAGTATTGGGGGATTTGGCCTGGAATGGGGGGGGTGGGGGGTCTGGTGATGGACACAGGGGTCTGCACATGCATTCCTCTCTCAGGGACTAGTGTTGGGGGATTTCGCCTGGAATGGGGTGGTGTGGGGTCTGGTGATGGGCACAGGGGTCTGCACATGCATTCCTCTCTCAGGGACTAGTATTGGGGGATTTGGCCTGGAATGGGAGGTATGGGGTCTGGTGATGGACACAGGGGTCTGTACATGCAGTCCTCTCTCAGGGACTAGTATTGGGGGATTTGGCCTGGAATGGGGGGTATGGGGTCTGGTGATGGACACAGGGGTCTGCACCTGCATTCCTCTCTCAGGGACTAGTATTGGGGGCTTTGGCCTGGAATGGGGGGTATGGGGTCGGGTCATGGACACAGGGGTCTGCACATGCAGTCCTCTCTCAGGGACTAGTATTGGGGGATTTGGCCTGGAATGGGGGGTATGGGGTCTGGTGATGGACACAGGGGTCTGTACATGCATTCCTCTCTCAGGGACTAGTATTGGGGTATTTGGCCTGGAATGGGGGGTATGGGGTCTGGTGATGGACACAGGGCTCTGTACATGCATTCCTCTCTCAGGGACTAGTATTGGGGGATTTGGCCTTCAATGGGGGGTATGGGGTCTGGTGATGGACACAGGGGTATGCACATGCATTCCTCTCTCAGGGACTAGTATTGGGTGATTTGGCCTGGAATGGGGGTATGGGGTCTGGTGATGGACACAGGGGTCTGCACATGCATTGCTCTCTCAGGGACTAGTATTGGGGGCTTTGGCCTGGAATGGGGGGTATGGGGTCGGGTCATGGACACAGGGGTCTGCACATGCAGTCCTCTCTCAGGGACTAGTATTGGGGGATTTGGCCTGGAATGGGGGGTATGGGGTCTGGTGATGGACACAGGGGTCTGTACATGCATTCCTCTCTCAGGGACTAGTATTGGGGTATTTGGCCTGGAATGGGGGGTATGGGGTCTGGTGATGGACACAGGGCTCTGTACATGCATTCCTCTCTCAGGGACTAGTATTGGGGGATTTGGCCTTCAATGGGGGGTATGGGGTCTGGTGATGGACACAGGGGTATGCACATGCATTCCTCTCTCAGGGACTAGTATTGGGGGATCTGGCCTGGAATGGGGGGTATGGGGTCTGGTGATGGACACAGGGGTCTGTACATGCATTCCTCTCTCAGGGACCAGTATTGGGGGATTTCGCCTGGAATGGGGTGGTGTGGGGTCTGGTGATGGACACAGGGGTCTGTACATGCATTCCTCTCTCCGGGACTAGTATTGGGGGATTTGGCCTGGAATGGGGGATATGGGGTCTGGTGATGGACACAGGGGTCTGTACATGCATTCCTCTCTCAGGGACTAGTGTTGGGGGAATGGGGGTATGGGGTCTGGTGATGGACACAGGGGTCTGCACATGCATTCCTCTCTCAGGGACTAGTATTGGGGGATTTGGCCTGGAATGGGGGGTATGGGGTCTGGTGATGGGCACAGGGGTCTGTACATGCATTCCTCTCTCAGGGACTAGTATTGGGGATTTGGCCTGGAATGGGGGGTATGGGGTCTGGTGATGGACACAGGGGTCTGTACATGCATTCCTCTCTCAGGGACTAGTATTGGGTGATTTGGCCTGGAATGGGGGGTATGGGGTCTGGTGATGGACACTGGGGTCTGCACATGCATTCCTCTCTCCGGGACTAGTATTGGGGAATTTGGCCTGGAATGGGGGGCATGGGGTCTGGTGATGGACACAGGGGTCTGCACATGCATTCCTCTCTCAGGGACTAGTATTGGGGGATTTGGCCTGGAATGGGGGGTATGGGGTCTGGTGATAGACACAGGGGTCTGTACATGCATTCCTCTCTCAGGGACTAGTGTTGGGGGATTTCGCCTGGAATGGGGGTATGGGGTCTGGTGATGGACACAGGGGTCTGTACATGCGTTCCTCTCTCAAGGACTAGTATTGGGGAATTTGGCCTGGAATGGGGGGTATGGGGTCTGGTGATGGACACAGGGGTCTGCACATGCATTCCTCTCTCAGGGACGAGTATTGGGGTATTTGGCCTGGAATGGGGGGTATGGGGTCTGGTGATGGACACAGGGGTCTGCACATGCATTCCTCTCTCAGGGACTAGTATTGGGGTATTTGGCCTGGAATGGGGGGTATGGGGTCTGGTGATAGACACAGTGGTCTGCACATGCATTCCTCTCTCAGGGACTAGTATTGGGGGATTTGGCCTGGAATGGGGGGTATGGGGTCTGGTGATGGACACAGGGGTCTGCACATGCATTCCTCTCTCAGGGACTAGTGTTGGGGGATTTGGCCTGGAATGGGGGTATGGGGTCTGGTGATGGAGACAGGGGTCTGCACATGCATTCCTCTCTCAGGGACCAGTATTGGGGGATTTCGCCTGGAATGGGGTGGTGTGGGGTCTGGTGATGGACACAGGGCTCTGTACATGCATTCCTCTCTCAGGGACTAGTATTGGGGGATTTGGCCTGGAATGGGGGGTATGGGGTCTGGTGATGGACACAGGGGTATGCACATGCTTTCCTCTCTCCGGGACTAGTATTGGGGAATTTGGCCTGGAATGGGGGGCATGGGGTCTGGTGATGGACACAGGGGTCTGTACATGCATTCCTCTCTCAGGGACTAGTATTGGGGGATTTGGCCTGGAATGGGGGGTATGGGGTCTGGTGATGGACACTGGGGTCTGCACATGCATTCCTCTCTCCGGGACTAGTATTGGGGAATTTGGCCTGGAATGGGGGGCATGGGGTCTGGTGATGGACACAGGGGTCTGCACATGCATTCCTCTCTCAGGGACTAGTATTGGGGGATTTCACCTGGAATGGGGGGTATGGGGTCTGGTGATAGACACAGTGGTCTGCACATGCATTCCTCTCTCAGGGACTAGTATTGGGGGATTTGGCCTGGAATGGGGGGTATGGGGTCTGGTGATGGACACAGGGGTCTGCACATGCATTCCTCTCTCAGGGACTAGTATTGGGGGATTTCACCTGGAATGGGGGGTATGGGGTCTGGTGATAGACACAGTGGTCTGCACATGCATTCCTCTCTCAGGGACTAGTATTGGGGGATTTGGCCTGGAATGGGGGGTGTGGGGTCTGGTGATGGGCACAGGGGTCTGCACATGCGTTCCTCTCTCAGGGACAAATATTGGGGGATTTGGCCTGGAATGGGGGGTGAGGGGTCTGGTGATGGGCACAGGGGCCTGTACATGCATTCCTCTCTCAGAGACTAGTATTGGGGGATTTTGCCTGGAATGGGGGTATGGGGTTTGGTGATGGACACAGGTGTCTGCACATGCATTCCTCTCTCAGGGACTAGTATTGGGGGATTTGGCCTGGAATGGGGGGTATGGGGTCTGGTGATGGACACAGGGGTCTGTACATGCAATCCTCTCTCAGGGACTAGTATTGGGGGATTTAGCCTGTGTTAGGCAGAAACCTGTGCAGTTCCCTTAGGGGCCACTGCAAAAGATTTAAGACTACAGGTGTTGGCAGTAAACCCACTTGGTAGCAGTCTGTACCACCCAGGTTTACCTGGTAGCTGTGGCTGAGCAGTCAGACTTCCCTCAAGAAGAGTTAGGCAGTATGCAAAGTATACACAATAGGCACTCAGGTACAATACTACAAGCAAACACTGACCAGAGCTTTGGTATCAAAGTATATCATTATTTATTTAAAAACACACAGTTGAAACACTCCAGAACTCTTATTGTAAAATATTCTAAACACAGTTACTATTATGATATATACACCCCTTTTTCCCTATTTAGAAAATCACAGTAAAACACCACTTATTTTCACACAGAGGTGAGCGCTTAACTAGATGGCACTCTAATAAGTTTGTGAAAAAGGGAGGGAAAAAGACAGAATATGGAGAGGTACACCACTCTACGAATCCAGAACACTGTTAGCAAGGCAGAGAGCAAAAAGTCACTGGTGAGCCAAAGTCCAAAGGCTGGGCCCACTCTTAGAGAGAGCAGAGCACAAATGCGCCCAAGATCACACAGTTACACTAGGCTTAGAAAGTCTTGCAGAGGGTTCAGAAAGAGTTTAGAGAGGCTTAAGAAAGTTTAGCCAAGGTGTCCCAGACTAACCCAGGTTCCAAAGCCGGGGGCTAAATCTACCCCGTACAGTCGGTAGCAAGGGAAGCCAGGCGGGGTACGGTACCTTAAGTGGGAAGGATCCTCCAGCGGTGACAGTTGTTCCTGGTAGTGGGTGCAAGTTGCGTCGTCGTCCAGGGGAAGAGAAGATCTCGACTTGGAGGAAAGATGAAGGTCGGCGCACTACCAGGGCAGAAACCAGCTGCTGAGTTTTCCGGTTAAAGGTGGTGCCTTTGTCTCGCGGTCGTGGTAAAATGTGGTATCCCGGTTGCCGGGGTGCTTGGCACGGGCAAGGCGGCCACGAGATACGCCGGGAAAGTGAAAAAACGGTGAAAAGACGGTGAAACTGGTTATCCCCACCAGTCAAAGGAAGAAGACTCTCCGGCGGGAGATCTCCTCTGTCGTTGGGAAAAGTGGTGAGGCAGTCCAGCAGGGCTCCACCGGTGGTGGTGTCGTGGCAGGTCGGGTCAGCTTCTCCCTCGTCGGATTCTTAGGTCCTGTGGCGACTTCTGAAGTTCCAGTCCCCAAAGCCCTGATTTTCTGCAGAAAACCCCCATTCACTCAGCCTAGCTGTCACTCAAACATGCTAAGTGGTGAGCCGGCCGGCTCACCACTTGGGCCAATCAGGACTGAGTGCGACTTGAGTTGCCTAGGCAACTCAGTCCAGGGTGCCTAAATTCCCCTCCACCCCTCCTAAGTACCCCAGACACAGTGGCACCACTTTGGAGGGCTTCTGTGGCGAAGCCCGCCAAAAAGTGAAACAAAGGGCTAGACTTGGGTTGGAGTCACAGACGAGAACACAAACGCCATTTTAGAATCAAGTTTTGGAAAAAATACCAACCGGAGAATTAATATTAATTAAATAAACCGGCGGTATGTTCGAGGCTACCGTAAATAATTAAATAAAGATAGAAGATCCCAATAAACAATGGGAAATCCCATAGGAAAATATTTGTGGTTGAATATAAAAAGTAGTATCCACTGCCACCAGCCAAAACTCGATCAGGGGGGACAGAGACGTGCCCCCTCGACTAACAGACCCTGGGGATATCGAATTGCCCCAGCCAGTAAGTCCACAATATGATGGTTGGTACGGGTTCTGTTCAGAATTTAAGACTAGTAAAGTCAATGGTGACTTTACATGCCCTGGGAGACAGTAGTCAGTCCCAGGGTATGGAGTCAATACTGGGGGGTCACTATGACACTGCTGTGTCACTGCACTGAGGGTGCTGTGTAACACACATCACAAAAACACATGAAGCCCTATGGAGTAAAAGACCCCATAGCCCATTAAACACTTCTAGATTCAAAGAAACACACTCAAATCATGCCCAAGAGTGAGGGTAAAAGAGTCTCACTCTTGGCAGGAGAAAGAAATAAACCCCAAAAATCGAGCAAAGCCTCCCGGGGGACTCACTAGGTTAGGAAATTCAGCCTAAACAGAGAATTCTCCCTAACACTCAGGGACTAGTATTGGGGATGCAGCCTGGAATGGGGGGTATGGGGTCTGGTGATGGACACAGGGGTCTGTACATGCATTCCTCTCTCAGGGACTAGTATTGGGGGATTTGGCCTGGAATGGGGGGTATGGGGTCTGGTGATGGACACATGGGTCTGCACATGCATTCCTCTCTCAGGGACTAGTGTTGGGGGATTTGGCCTGGAATGGGGGGTATGGGGTCTGTTGATGGACACAGGGGTCTGCACATGCATTCCTCTCTCAGGGACTAGTATCGGGGGATTTGGCCTGGAATGGGGGGTATGGGGTCTGTTGGGGGGTCTGTTGATGGACACAGGGGTCTGCACATGCATTCCTCTCTCAGGGACCAGTATTGGGGGATTTGGCCTGGAATGGGGGGTATGGGGTCTGTTGATGGACACAGGGATCTGCATATGCATTCCTCTCTCAGGGACTAGTATCGGGGGATTTGGCCTGGAATGGGGGGTATGGGGTCTGTTGATGGACACAGGGGTCTGCACATGCATTCCTCTCTCAGGGACTAGTATCGGGGGATTTGGCCTGGAATGGGGGGTATGGGGTCTGTTGATGGACACAGGGGTCTGCACATGCATTCCTCTCTCAGGGACTAGTATCGGGGGATTTGGCCTGGAATGGGGGTTTTGGGGTCCGGTGATGGACACAGGGGTCTGCACATGCATTCCTCTCTCAGGGACTAGTATTGGGGGATTTGGCCTGGAATGGGGCTATGGGGTCTGGTGATGGACACAGGGGTCTGCACATGCATTCCTCTCTCAGGGACTAGTGTTGGGGGATTTGGCCTGGAATGGGGGCTATGGGGTCTGGTGATGGACACAGGGGTCTGCACATGCATTCCTCTCTCAGGGACTAGTGTTGGGGGATTTGGCCTGGAATGGGGGGTATGGGGTCTGGTGATGGACACAGGGGTCTGCACCTGCATTCCTCTCTCAGGGACTAGTATTGGGGGATTTGGCCTGGAATGGGGGTATGGGGTCTGGTGATGGACACAGGGGTCTGTACATGCATTCCTCTCTCAGGGACTAGTGTTGGGGTATTTGGCCTGGAATGGGGGGTATGGGGTCTGGTGATGGACACAGGGGTCTGTACATGCATTCCTCTCTCAGGGACTAGGATTGGGGGATTTGGCCTGGAATGGGGGGTATGGGGTCTGGTGATGGACACAGGGGTCTGCGCATGCATTCCTTTCTCAGGGACTAGTATTGGGGGATTTGGCCTGGAATGGGGGGTATGGGGTCTGGTGATGGACACAGGGGTCTGCGCATGCATTCCTCTCTCAGGGACTAGTATTGGGGGATTTTGCCTGGAATGGGGGGTATGGGGTCTGGTGATGGACACAGGGGTCTGCACGTGCATTCCTCTCTCAGGGACTAGTGTTGGGGGATTTGGCCTGGAATGGGGGGTATGGGGTCTGGTGATGGACACAGGGGACTGCACATGCATTCCTCTCTCAGGGACTAGTATTGGGGGATTTTGCCTGGAATAGGGGGTATGGGGTCTGGTGATGGACACAGGGGTCTGCACATGCATTCCTCTCTCAGGGACTTTTATTGGGGGATTTGGCCTGGAATGGGGGGTATGGGGTCTGGTGATGGACACAGGGGTCTGCGCATGCATTCCTCTCTCAGGGACTAGTATTGGGGGATTTGGCCTGGAATGGGGGGTATGGGGTCTGGTGATGGACACATGGGTCTGCACATGCATTCATCTGTCAGGGACTAGTATTGGGGGATTTGGCCTGGAATGGGGGGTATGGGGTCTGTTGATGGACACAGGGCTCTGCACATGCATTCCTCTCTCAGGGACTAGTGTTGGGGGATTTGGACTGGAATGGGGGGTATGTGGTCTGGTGTTTGACACAGGGGTCTGCACATGCATTCCTCTCTCAGGGACTAGTATTGGGGGATTTGGCCTGGAATGGGGGTGGGGGGTCTGGTGATGGACACAGGGGTCTGCACATGCATTCCTCTCTCAGGGACCAGTATTGGGGGATTTGGCCTGGAATGGGGGGTATGGGGTCTGTTGATGGACACAGGGATCTGCATATGCATTCCTCTCTCAGGGACTAGTATCGGGGGATTTGGCCTGGAATGGGGGGTATGGGGTCTGTTGATGGACACAGGGGTCTGCACATGCATTCCTCTCTCAGGGACTAGTATCGGGGGATTTGGCCTGGAATGGGGGGTATGGGGTCTGTTGATGGACACAGGGGTCTGCACATGCATTCCTCTCTCAGGGACTAGTATCGGGGGATTTGGCCTGGAATGGGGGTTTTGGGGTCCGGTGATGGACACAGGGGTCTGCACATGCATTCCTCTCTCAGGGACTAGTATTGGGGGATTTGGCCTGGAATGGGGCTATGGGGTCTGGTGATGGACACAGGGGTCTGCACATGCATTCCTCTCTCAGGGACTAGTGTTGGGGGATTTGGCCTGGAATGGGGGCTATGGGGTCTGGTGATGGACACAGGGGTCTGCACATGCATTCCTCTCTCAGGGACTAGTGTTGGGGGATTTGGCCTGGAATGGGGGGTATGGGGTCTGGTGATGGACACAGGGGTCTGCACCTGCATTCCTCTCTCAGGGACTAGTATTGGGGGATTTGGCCTGGAATGGGGGTATGGGGTCTGGTGATGGACACAGGGGTCTGTACATGCATTCCTCTCTCAGGGACTAGTGTTGGGGTATTTGGCCTGGAATGGGGGGTATGGGGTCTGGTGATGGACACAGGGGTCTGTATATGCATTCCTCTCTCAGGGACTAGGATTGGGGGATTTGGCCTGGAATGGGGGGTATGGGGTCTGGTGATGGACACAGGGGTCTGCGCATGCATTCCTTTCTCAGGGACTAGTATTGGGGGATTTTGCCTGGAATGGGGGGTATGGGGTCTGGTGATGGACACAGGGGTCTGCACGTGCATTCCTCTCTCAGGGACTAGTGTTGGGGGATTTGGCCTGGAATGGGGGGTATGGGGTCTGGTGATGGACACAGGGGACTGCACATGCATTCCTCTCTCAGGGACTAGTATTGGGGGATTTTGCCTGGAATAGGGGGTATGGGGTCTGGTGATGGACACAGGGGTCTGCACATGCATTCCTCTCTCAGGGACTTTTATTGGGGGATTTTGCCTGGAATGGGGAGTATGGGGTCTGGTGATGGACACAGGGGTCTGCGCATGCATTCCTCTCTCAGGGACTAGTATTGGGGGATTTGGCCTGGAATGGGGGGTATGGGGTCTGGTGATGGACACATGGGTCTGTACATGCATTCATCTGTCAGGGACTAGTATTGGGGGATTTGGCCTGGAATGGGGGGTATGGGGTCTGGTGATTGACACAGGGGTCTGCGCATGCATTCATCTCTCAGAGACTAGTATTGGGGGATTTGGCCTGGAATGGGGGGTGGGGGGTCTGGTGATGGACACAGGGGTCTGTACATGCATTCCTCTCTCAGGGACTAGTATTGGGGATGAAGCCTGGAATGGGGGGTATGGGGTCTGGTGATGGACACAGGGCTCTGCACATGCATTCCTCTCTCAGGGACTAGTATTGGGGGATTTGGCCTGGAACTGGGGGTGTGGGGTCTGGTGATGGACACAGGGGTCTGTACATGCATTCCTCTCTCAGGGACTAGTATTGGGGGATTTTGCCTGGAATGGGGGGTATGGTGTCTGGTGATGGACACAGGGCTCTGCACATGCATTCATCTCTCAGGGGCTAGTATTGGGGGATTTTGCCTGGAATGGGGGGGTATGGGGTCTGGTGATGGACACAGGGCTCTGCACATGCATTCATCTCTCAGGGACTAGTATTGGGGGATTTTGCCTGGAATGGGGGGTATGGGGTCTGGTGATGGACACAGGGCTCTGTACATGCATTCCTCTCTCAGGGACTAGTATTGGGGGGATTTGGCATGGAATAGGGGGTAGGGGGTCTGGTGATGGACACAGGGGTCTGCGCATGCATTCCGCTCTCAGGGACTAGTATTGGGGGATTTGGCCTGGAATGGGGGGTATGGGGTCTGGTGATGGACACAGGGGTATGTACATGCATTCCTCTCTCAGGGACTAGTATTGGGGGATTTGGTCCTGGAATGGGTGTGGGGGGTCTGGTGATGGACACAGGGGTCTGCACATGCATTCCTCTCTCAGGGACTAGTATTGGGGATGTAGCCAGGAATGGGGGGTATGGGGTCTGGTGATGGACACAGGGGTCTGTACATGCATTCCTCTCTCAGGGACTAGTATTGGGGGATTTGGCCTGGAATCGGGGGTATGGGGTCTGGTGATGGACACATGGGTCTGCGCATGCATTCCTCTCTCAGGGACTAGTATTGGGGGATTTTGCCTGGAATGGGGGTGGGGGGTCTGGTGATGGACACAGGGGTCTGCACATGCATTCCTCTCTCAGGGACTAGTATTGGGGATGTAGCCAGGAATGGGGGGTATGGGGTCTGGTGATGGACACAGGGGTCTGTACATGCATTCCTCTCTCAGGGACTAGTATTGGGGGATTTGGCCTGGAATCGGGGGTATGGGGTCTGGTGATGGACACATGGGTCTGCGCATGCATTCCTCTCTCAGGGACTAGTATTGGGGGATTTTGCCTGGAATGGGGGTGGGGGGTCTGGTGATGGACACAGGGGTCTGCACATGCATTCCTCTCTCAGGGACTAGTATTGGGATATTTGGCCTGCAATGGGGGGTATGGGGTCTGGTGATGGGCACAGGGGTCTGCACATGCATTAATCTCTCAGGGACTAGTATTGGGGGATTTGGCCTGGAATGGGGGGTATGGGGTCTGGTGATGGACACAGGGGTCTGTACATGCATTCCTCTCTCAGGGACTAGTATTGGGGGATTTGGCCTGGAATCGGGGGTATGGGGTCTGGTGATGGACACATGGGTCTGCGCATGCATTCCTCTCTCAGGGACTAGTATTGGGGGATTTTGCCTGGAATGGGGGGTATGGGGTCTGGTGATGGACACAGGGGTCTGCACATGCATTCCTCTCTCAGGGACTAGTATTGGGGTATTTGGCCTGGAATTGGGGGTATTGGGTCTGGTGATGGACACAGGGGTCTGCACATGCATTCCTCTCTCAGGGACTAGTATTGGGGTATTTGGCCTGGGATGGGGGGTATGGGGTCTGGTGATAGACACAGGGGTCTGCACATGCATTCCTCTCTCAGGGACTAGTATTGGGGGATTTGGCCTGGAATGGGGGGTATGGGGTCTGGTGATGGACACAGGGGTCTGTACATGCATTCCTCTCTCAGGGACTAGTATTGGGGGATTTTGCCTGGAATGGGGGGTATGGGGTCTGGTGATGGACACAGGGGTCTGCACATGCATTCATCTCTCAGGGACTAGTATTGGGTTATTTGGCCTGGAATGGGGGGTATGGGGTCCGGTGATGGACACATGGGTCTGTTCATGCATTCCTCTCTCAGGGACTAGTATTGGGGGATTTGGCCTGGAATGGGGGGTATGGGGTCTGGTGATGGACACAGGGGTCTGCACATGCATTCATCTCTCAGGGACTAGTATTGGGGTATTTGGCCTGGAATGGGGGGTATGGGGTCTGGTGATGGACACAGGGGTCTGTACATGCATTCCTCTCTCAGGGACTAGTATTGGGGGATTTTGCCTGGAATGGGGGGTATGGGGTCTGGTGATGGACACAGGGGTCTGCACATGCATTCATCTCTCAGGGACTAGTATTGGGGTATTTGGCCTGGAATTGGGGGTATGGGGTCCGGTGATGGACACATGGGTCTGTTCATGCATTCCTCTCTCAGGGACTAGTATTGGGGGGATTTGGCCTGGAATGGGGGGTGAGGGGTCTGGTGATAGACACAGGGGTCTGTACATGCATTCCTCTCTCAGGGACTAGTATTGGGGGATTTGGCCTGGAATGGGGGGTATGGGGTCTGGTGATGGACACAGGGGTCTGCACATGCATTCCTCTCTCAGGGACCAGTATTGGGGGATTTGGCCTGGAATGGGGGGTATGGGGTCTGGTGATGGACACAGGGTTCTGTACATGCATTCCTCTCTCAGGGACTAGTATTGGGGGATTTGGCCTGGAATGGGGGGTATGGGGTCTGGTGATGGACACTGGGGTCTGCACCTGCATTCCTCTCTCAGGGACTAGTATTGGGGTATTTGGCCTGGAATGGGGGTGGGGGGTCTGGTGATGGACACAGGGGTCTGCACGTGCATTCCTCTCTCAGGGACTAGTATTGGGGGATTTGGCCTGGAATCGGGGGTATGGGGTCTGGTGATGGACACAGGGGTCTGCACATGCATTCCTCTCTCAGGGACTAGTATTGCGGTATTTGGCCTGGAATTGGGGGTATGGGGTCTGGTGATGGACACAGGGGTCTGCACATGCATTCCTCTCTCAGGGACTAGTATTAGGGATTTGGCCTGGAATGGGGGGTGGGGGGTCTGGTGATAGACACAGGAGTCTGCTCATGCATTCCTCTCTCAGGGACTAGTATTAGGGATTTGGCCTGGAATGGGGGGTGGGGGGTCTGGTGATGGACACAGGGGTCTGCACATGCATTGCTCTCTCAGGGACTAGTATTGGGGGATTTTGCCTGGAATGGGGGGGTATGGGGTCTGGTGATGGACACAGGGCTCTGCACATGCATTCATCTCTCAAGGGCCAGTATTGGGTGATTTGGCCTGGAATGGGGGGTATGGGGTCTGGTGATGGACACAGGGGTCTGCACCTGCATTCCTCTCTCAGGGACTAGTATTGGGGGCTTTGGCCTGGAATGGGGGGTATGGGGTCGGGTCATGGACACAGGGGTCTGCACATGCAGTCCTCTCTCAGGGACTAGTATTGGGGGATTTGGCCTGGAATGGGGGGTATGGGGTCTGGTGATGGACACAGGGGTCTGTACATGCATTCCTCTCTCAGGGACTAGTATTGGGGTATTTGGCCTGGAATGGGGGGTATGGGGTCTGGTGATGGACACAGGGCTCTGTACATGCATTCCTCTCTCAGGGACTAGTATTGGGGGATTTGGCCTTCAATGGGGGGTATGGGGTCTGGTGATGGACACAGGGGTATGCACATGCATTCCTCTCTCGGGGACTATATTGGGTGATTTGGCCTGGAATGGGGGGTATGGGTCTGGTGATGGACACAGGGGTCTGCACATGCATTGCTCTCTCAGGGACTAGTATTGGGGGCTTTGGCCTGGAATGGGGGGTATGGGGTCGGGTCATGGACACAGGGGTCTGCACATGCAGTCCTCTCTCAGGGACTAGTATTGGGGGATTTGGCCTGGAATGGGGGGTATGGGGTCTGGTGATGGACATAGGGGTCTGTACATGCATTCCTCTCTCAGGGACTAGGATTGGGGTATTTGGCCTGGAATGAGGGGTATGGGGTCTGGTGATGGACACAGGGCTCTGTACATGCATTCCTCTCTCAGGGACTAGTATTGGGGGATTTGGCCTTCAATGGGGGGTATGGGGTCTGGTGATGGACACAGGGCTCTGTACATGCATTCCTCTCTCAGGGACTAGTATTGGGGGATTTGGCCTTCAATGGGGGGTATGGGGTCTGGTGATGGACACAGGGGTATGCACATGCATTCCTCTCTCAGGGACTAGTATTGGGGGATCTGGCCTGGAATGGGGGGTATGGGGTCTGGTGATGGACACAGGGGTCTGTACATGCATTCCTCTCTCAGGGACCAGTATTGGGGGATTTCGCCTGGAATGGGGTGGTGTGGGGTCTGGTGATGGACACAGGGGTCTGTACATGCATTCCTCTCTCCGGGACTAGTATTGGGGGATTTGGCCTGGAATGGGGGATATGGGGTCTGGTGATGGACACAGGGGTCTGTACATGCATTCCTCTCTCAGGGACTAGTATTGGGGGATTTGGCCTGGAATGGGGGTATGGGGTCTGGTGATGGACACAGGGGTCTGTACATGCATTCCTCTCTCAGGGACTAGTGTTGGGGGAATGGGGGTATGGGGTCTGGTGATGGACACAGGGGTCTGCACATGCATTCCTCTCTCAGGGACTAGTATTGGGGGATTTGGCCTGGAATGGGGGGTATGGGGTCTGGTGATGGGCACAGGGGTCTGTACATGCATTCCTCTCTCAGGGACTAGTATTGGGGATTTGGCCTGGAATGGGGGGTATGGGGTCTGGTGATGGACACTGGGGTCTGCACATGCATTCCTCTCTCCGGGACTAGTATTGGGGAATTTGGCCTGGAATGGGGGGTATGGGGTCTGGTGATGGACACAGGGGTCTGCACATGCATTCCTCTCTCAGGGACTAGTGTTGGGGGATTTGGCCTGGAATGGGGGGTATGGGGTCTGGTGATAGACACAGGGGTCTGTACATGCATTACTCTCTCAGGGACTAGTATTGGGGAATTTGGCCTGGAATGGGGGGTATGGGGTCTGGTGATGGACACAGGGGTCTGCACATGCATTCCTCTCTCAGGGACGAGTATTGGGGTATTTGGCCTGGAATGGGGGGTATGGGGTCTGGTGATGGACACAGGGGTCTGCACATGCATTCCTCTCTCAGGGACTAGTATTGGGGTATTTGGCCTGGAATGGGGGGGATGGGGTCTGGTGATAGACACAGTGGTCTGCACATGCATTCCTCTCTCAGGGACTAGTATTGGGGGATTTGGCCTGGAATGGGGGTATGGGGTCTGGTGATGGAGACAGGGGTCTGCACATGCATTCCTCTCTCAGGGACTAGTATTGGGGGATTTGGCCTGGAATGGGGGTATGGGGTCTGGTGATGGAGACAGGGGTCTGCACATGCATTCCTCTCTCAGGGACTAGTATTGGGGGATCTGGCCTGGAATGGGGGGTATGGGGTCTGGTGATGGACACAGGGGTCTGCACATGCATTCCTCTCTCAGGGACTAGTATTGGGGGATTTGGCCTGGAATGGGGGGCATGGGGTCTGGTGATGGACAAAGGGGTCTGCGCATGCATTCCTCTCTCAGGGACTAGTATTGGGGGATTTGGCCTGGAATGGGGGGTATGGGGTCTGGTGATGGACACAGGGGTCTGTGCATGCATTCCTCTCTCAGGGACTAGTATTGGGGGATTTCACCTGGAATGGGGGGTATGGGGTCTGGTGATAGACACAGTGGTCTGCACATGCATTCCTCTCTCAGGGACTAGTATTGGGGGATTTGGCCTGGAATGGGGGGTGGGGGGTCTGGTGATGGGCACAGGGGTCTGCACATGCATTCCTCTCTCAGGGACTAGTATTGGGGGATTTGGCCTGGAATGGTGGGTATGGGGTCTGGTGAGGGACACAGGGGTCTGCACATGCATTCCACTCTCAGGGACTAGTATTGGGGTATTTGGCCTGGAATGGGGGGTATGGGGTCTGGTGATGGACACAGGGGTCTGCACATGCATTCCTCTCTCAGGGACTCGTATTTGGGAATTTGGCCTGGAATGGGGGGTATGGGGTCTGGTGATGGGCACAGGGGTCTGCACATGCATTCATCTCTCAGGGACTAGTATTGTGGGATTTGGCCTGGAATGGGGGGTATGGGGTCTGGTGATGGGCACAGGGGTCTGCACATGCATTCCTCTCTCAGGGACTAGTATTGGGGGATTTGGCCTGGAATGGGGGGTGTGGGGTCTGGTGATGGGCACAGGGGTCTGCACATGCATTCCTCTCTCAGGGACTAGTATTGGGGGATTTGGCCTGGAATGGGGGGTATGGGGTCTGGTGATGGACACAGGGGTCTGCACATGCAATCCTCTCTCAGGGACTAGTATTGGGGGATTTAGCCTGTGTTAGGCAGAAACCTGTGCAGTTCCCTTAGGGGCCACTGCAAAAGATTTAAGACTACAGGTGTTGGCAGTAAACCCACTTGGTAGCAGTCTGTACCACCCAGGTTTACCTGGTAGCTGTGGCTGAGCAGTCAGACTTCCCTCAAGAAGAGTTAGGCAGTATGCAAAGTATACACAATAGGCACTCAGATACAACAATACAAGCAAACACTGACCAGAGCTTTGGTATCAAAGTATATAATTATTTATTTAAAAACACACAGTTGAAACACTCCAGCACTCTTATTGTAAAATATTCTAAACACAGTTACTATTATGATATATACACCCCTTTTTCCCTATTTAGAAAATCACAGTAAAACACCACTTATTTTCACACAGAGGTGAGCGCTTAACTAGATGGCACTCTAATAAGTTTGTGAAAAAGGGAGGGAAAAAGACAGAATATGGAGAGGTACACCACTCTACGAATCCAGAACACTGTTAGCAAGGCAGAGAGCAAAAAGTCACTGGTGAGCCAAAGTCCAAAGGCTGGGCCCACTCTTAGAGAGAGCAGAGCACAAATGCGCCCAAGATCACACAGTTACACTAGGCTTAGAAAGTCTTGCAGAGGGTTCAGAAAGAGTTTAGAGAGGCTTAAGAAAGTTTAGCCAAGGTGTCCCAGACTAACCCAGGTTCCAAAGCCGGGGGCTAAATCTACCCCGTACAGTCGGTAGCAAGGGAAGCCAGGCGGGGTACGGTACCTTAAGTGGGAAGGATCCTCCAGCGGTGACAGTTGTTCCTGGTAGTGGGTGCAAGTTGCGTCGTCGTCCAGGGGAAGAGAAGATCTCGACTTGGAGGAAAGATGAAGGTCGGCGCACTACCAGGGCAGAAACCAGCTGCTGAGTTTTCCGGTTAAAGGTGGTGCCTTTGTCTCGCGGTCGTGGTAAAATGTGGTATCCCGGTTGCCGGGGTGCTTGGCACGGGCAAGGCGGCCACGAGATACGCCGGGAAAGTGAAAAAACGGTGAAAAGACGGTGAAACTGGTTATCCCCACCAGTCAAAGGAAGAAGACTCTCCGGCGGGAGATCTCCTCTGTCGTTGGGAAAAGTGGTGAGGCAGTCCAGCAGGGCTCCACCGGTGGTGGTGTCGTGGCAGGTCGGGTCAGCTTCTCCCTCGTCGGATTCTTAGGTCCTGTGGCGACTTCTGAAGTTCCAGTCCCCAAAGCCCTGATTTTCTGCAGAAAACCCCCATTCACTCAGCCTAGCTGTCACTCAAACATGCTAAGTGGTGAGCCGGCCGGCTCACCACTTGGGCCAATCAGGACTGAGTGCGACTTGAGTTGCCTAGGCAACTCAGTCCAGGGTGCCTAAATTCCCCTCCACCCCTCCTAAGTACCCCAGACACAGTGGCACCACTTTGGAGGGCTTCTGTGGCGAAGCCCGCCAAAAAGTGAAACAAAGGGCTCGACTTGGGTTGGAGTCACAGACGAGAACACAAACACCATTTTAGAATCAAGTTTTGGAAAAAATACCAACCGGAGAATTAATATTAATTAAATAAACCGGCGGTATGTTCGAGGCTACCGTAAATAATTAAATAAAGATAGAAGATCCCAATAAACAATGGGAAATCCCATAGGAAAATATTTGTGGTTGAATATAAAAAGTAGTATCCACTGCCACCAGCCAAAACTCGATCAGGGGGGACAGAGACGTGCCCCCTCGACTAACAGACCCTGGGGAAATCGAATTGCCCCAGCCAGTACGTCCACAATATGATGGTTGGTACGGGTTCTGTTCAGAATTTAAGACTAGTAAAGTCAATGGTGACTTTACATGCCCTGGGAGACAGTAGTCAGTCCCAGGGTATGGAGTCAATACTGGGGGGTCACTATGACACCGCTGTGTCACTGCACTGAGGGTGCTGTGTAAAACACATCACAAAAACACATGAAGCCCTATGGAGTAAAAGACCCCATAGCCCATTAAACACTTCTAGATTCAAAGAAACACACTCAAATCATGCCCAAGAGTGAGGGTAAAAGAGTCTCACTCTTGGCAGGAGAAAGAAATAAACCCCAAAAATCCAGCAAAGCCTCCCGGGGGACTCACTAGGTTAGGAAATTCAGCCTAAACAGAGAATTCTCCCTAACACTCAGGGACTAGTATTGGGGATGCAGCCTGGAATGGGGGGTATGGGGTCTGGTGATGGACACAGGGGTCTGTACATGCATTCCTCTCTCAGGGACTAGTATTGGGGTATCTGGCCTGGAATGGGGGGTATGGGGTCTGGTGATGGACACAGGGGTCTGCACATGCATTCGTCTCTCAGGGACCAGTATTGGGGTATTTGGCCTGGAATGGGGGGTATGGGGTCTGGTGATGGACACAGGGGACTGCACATGCATTCCTCTCTCAGGGACTAGTATTGGGGTATTTGGCCTGTAATGGGGGGTATGGGGTCTGTTGATGGACACAGGGGTCTGCACATGCATTCCTCTCTCAGGGACTAGTATCGGGGGATTTGGCCTGGAATGGGGGGTATGGGGTCTGTTGATGGACACAGGGGTCTGCACATGCATTCCTCTCTCAGGGACTAGTATCGGGGGATTTGGCCTGGAATGGGGGTTTTGGGGTCCGGTGATGGACACAGGGGTCTGCACATGCATTCCTCTCTCAGGGACTAGTATTGGGGGATTTGGCCTGGAATGGGGCTATGGGGTCTGGTGATGGACACAGGGGTCTGCACATGCATTCCTCTCTCAGGGACTAGTGTTGGGGGATTTGGCCTGGAATGGGGGCTATGGGGTCTGGTGATGGACACAGGGGTCTGCACATGCATTCCTCTCTCAGGGACTAGTGTTGGGGGATTTGGCCTGGAATGGGGGGTGGGGGGTTTGGTGATGGACACAGGGGTCTGCACCTGCATTCCTCTCTCAGGGACTAGTGTTGGGGTATTTGGCCTGGAATGGGGGGTATGGGGTCTGGTGATGGACACAGGGGTCTGTACATGCATTCCTCTCTCAGGGACTAGTATTTGGGGATTTGGCCTGGAATGGGGGATATGGGGTCTGGTGATGGACACAGGGGTCTGCACATGCATTCCTCTCTCAGGGACTAGGATTGGGGGATTTGGCCTGGAAGGGGGGGTATGGGGTCTGGTGATGGACACAGGGGTCTGCGCATGCATTCCTTTCTCAGGGACTAGTATTGGGGGATTTGGCCTGGAATGGGGGGTATGGGGTCTGGTGATGGACACAGGGGTCTGCGCATGCATTCCTCTCTCAGGGACTAGTATTGGGGGATTTTGCCTGGAATGGGGGGTATGGGGTCTGGTGATGGACACAGGGGTCTGCACGTGCATTCCTCTCTCAGGGACTAGTGTTGGGGGATTTGGCCTGGAATGGGGGGTATGGGGTCTGGTGATGGACACAGGGGACTGCACATGCATTCCTCTCTCAGGGACTAGTATTGGGGGATTTTGCCTGGAATAGGGGGTATGGGGTCTGGTGATGGACACAGGGGTCTGCACATGCATTCCTCTCTCAGGGACTTTTATTGGGGGATTTTGCCTGGAATGGGGGGTAGGGGGTCTGGTGATGGACACAGGGGTCTGCGCATGCATTCCTCTCTCAGGGACTAGTATTGGGGGATTTGGCCTGGAATGGGGGGTATGGGGTCTGGTGATGGACACATGGGTCTGTACATGCATTCATCTGTCAGGGACTAGTATTGGGGGATTTGGCCTGGAATGGGGGGGTGGGGGGTCTGGTGATGGACACAGGGGTCTGTACATGCATTCCTCTCTCAGGGACTAGTATTGGGGATGCAGCCTGGAATGGGTGGTATGGGGTCTGGTGATGGACACAGGGCTCTGCACATGCATTCCTCTCTCAGGGACTAGTATTGGGGGATTTGGCCTGGAATTGGGGGTGTGGGGTCTGGTGATGGACACAGGGGTCTGTACATGCATTCCTCTCTCAGGGACTAGTATTGGGGGATTTTGCCTGGAATGGGGGGTATGGTGTCTGGTGATGGACACAGGGCTCTGCACATGCATTCATCTCTCAGGGACTAGTATTGGGGGATTTTGCCTGGAATGGGGGGGTATGGGGTCTGGTGATGGACACAGGGCTCTGCACATGCATTCATCTCTCAGGGACTAGTATTGGGGGATTTTGCCTGGAATGGGGGGTATGGGGTCTGGTGATGGACACAGGGCTCTGTACATGCATTCCTCTCTCAGGGACTAGTATTGGGGGGATTTGGCATGGAATAGGGGGTAGGGGGTCTGGTGATGGACACAGGGGTCTGCGCATGCATTCCGCTCTCAGGGACTAGTATTGGGGGATTTGGCCTGGAATGGGGGGTATGGGGTCTGGTGATGGACACAGGGGTATGTACATGCATTCCTCTCTCAGGGACTAGTATTGGGGGATTTGGTCCTGGAATGGGGGTGGGGGGTCTGGTGATGGACACAGGGGTCTGCACATGCATTCCTCTCTCAGGGACTAGTATTGGGGATGTAGCCAGGAATGGGGGGTATGGGGTCTGGTGATGGACACAGGGGTCTGTACATGCATTCCTCTCTCAGGGACTAGTATTGGGGGATTTGGCCTGGAATCGGGGGTATGGGGTCTGGTGATGGACACATGGGTCTGCGCATGCATTCCTCTCTCAGGGACTAGTATTGGGGGATTTTGCCTGGAATGGGGGTGGGGGGTCTGGTGATGGACACAGGGGTCTGCACATGCATTCCTCTCTCAGGGACTAGTATTGGGGATGTAGCCAGGAATGCGGGGTATGGGGTCTGGTGATGGACACAGGGGTCTGTACATGCATTCCTCTCTCAGGGACTAGTATTGGGGGATTTGGCCTGGAATCAGGGGTATGGGGTCTGGTGATGGACACATGGGTCTGCGCATGCATTCCTCTCTCAGGGACTAGTATTGGGGGATTTTGCCTGGAATGGGGGGTATGGGGTCTGGTGATGGACACAGGGGTCTGCACATGCATTCCTCTCTCAGGGACTAGTATTGGGGCATTTGGCCTGGAATTGGGGGTATTGGGTCTGGTGATGGACACAGGGGTCTGCACATGCATTCCTCTCTCAGGGACTAGTATTGGGGTATTTGGCCTGGGATGGGGGGTATGGGGTCTGGTGATAGACACAGGGGTCTGCACATGCATTCCTCTCTCAGGGACTAGTATTGGGGGATTTAGCCTGGGATGGGGGGTATGGGGTCTGGTGATGGACACAGGGGTCTGCACATGCATTCCTCTCTCAGGGACTAGTATTGGGGGATTTGGCCTGGAATGGGGGGTATGGGGTCTGGTGATGGACACAGGGGTCTGTACATGCATTCCTCTCTCAGGGACTAGTATTGGGGGATTTTGCCTGGAATGGGGGGTATGGGGTCTGGTGATGGACACAGGGGTCTGCACATGCATTCCTCTCTCAGGGACTAGTATTGGGGGATTTTGCCTGGAATGGGGGGTATGGGGTCTGGTGATGGACACAGGGGTCTGCACATGCATTCCTCTCTCAGGGACTAGTATTGGGGCATTTGGCCTGGAATTGGGGGTATTGGGTCTGGTGATGGACACAGGGGTCTGCACATGCATTCCTCTCTCAGGGACTAGTATTGGGGTATTTGGCCTGGGATGGGGGGTATGGGGTCTGGTGATAGACACAGGGGTCTGCACATGCATTCCTCTCTCAGGGACTAGTATTGGGGGATTTGGCCTGGGATGGGGGGTATGGGGTCTGGTGATGGACACAGGGGTCTGCACATGCATTCCTCTCTCAGGGACTAGTATTGGGGGATTTGGCCTGGAATGGGGGGTATGGGGTCTGGTGATGGACACAGGGGTCTGTACATGCATTCCTCTCTCAGGGACTAGTATTGGGGGATTTTGCCTGGAATGGGGGGTATGGGGTCTGGTGATGGACACAGGGGTCTGCACATGCATTCATCTCTCAGGGACTAGTATTGGGGTATTTGGCCTGGAATGGGGGGTATGGGGTCCGGTGATGGACACATGGGTCTGCTCATGCATTCCTCTCTCAGGGACTAGTATTGGGGGATTTGACCTGGAATGGGGGGTGAGGGGTCTGGTGATGGACACAGGGGTCTGTACATGCATTCCTCTCTCAGGGACTAGTATTGGGGGATTTTGCCTGGAATGGGGGGTATGGGGTCTGGTGATGGACACAGGGGTCTGCACATGCATTCATCTCTCAGGGACTAGTATTGGGGTATTTGGCCTGGAATGGGGGGTATGGGGTCCGGTGATGGACACATGGGTCTGTTCATGCATTCCTCTCTCAGGGACTAGTATTGGGGGGATTTGGCCTGGAATGGGGGGTGAGGGGTCTGGTGATAGACACAGGGGTCTGTACATGCATTCCTCTCTCAGGGACTAGTATTGGGGGATTTGGCCTGGAATGCGGGGTATGGGGTCTGGTGATGGACACAGGGGTCTGCACATGCATTCCTCTCTCAGGGACCAGTATTGGGGGATTTGGCCTGGAATGGGGGGGTATGGGGTCTGGTGATGGACACAGGGGTCTGCACATGCATTCCTCTCTCAGGGACTAGTATTGGGGGATTTGGCCTGGAATGGGGGGTATGGGGTCTGGTGATGGACACTGGGGTCTGCACCTGCATTCCTCTCTCAGGGACTAGTATTGGGGTATTTGGCCTGGAATGGGGGTGGGGGGTCTGGTGATGGACACAGGGGTCTGCACGTGCATTCCTCTCTCAGGGACTAGTATTGGGGGATTTGGCCTGGAATCGGGGGTATGGGGTCTGGTGATGGACACAGGGGTCTGCACATGCATTCCTCTCTCAGGGACTAGTATTGCGGTATTTGGCCTGGAATTGGGGGTATGGGGTCTGGTGATGGACACAGGGGTCTGCACATGCATTCCTCTCTCAGGGAATAGTATTGGGGGATTTAGCCTGGAATGGGGGGTATGGGGTCTGGTGATGGACACAGGGGTCTGCACATGCATTCCTCTCTCAGGGACTAGTATTAGGGATTTGGCCTGGAATGGGGGGTGGGGGGTCTGGTGATAGACACAGGAGTCTGCTCATGCATTCCTCTCTCAGGGACTAGTATTAGGGATTTGGCCTGGAATGGGGGGTGGGGGGTCTGGTGATGGACACAGGGGTCTGCACATGCATTGCTCTCTCAGGGACTAGTATTGGGGGATTTTGCCTGGAATGGGGGGGTATGGGGTCTGGTGATGGACACAGGGCTCTGCACATGCATTCATCTCTCAGGGACTAGTATTGGGGGATTTTGCCTGGAATGGGGGGTATGGGGTCTGGTGATGGACACAGGGCTCTGTACATGCATTCCTCTCTCGGGGACTAGTATTGGAGGGATTTGGCATGGAATAGGGGGTAGGGGGTCTGGTGATGGACACAGGGGTCTGCGCATGCATTCCGCTCTCAGGGACTAGTATTGGGGGATTTGGCCTGGAATGGGGGGTATGGGGTCTGGTGATGGACACAGGGTTATGTACATGCATTCCTCTCTCAGGGACTAGTATTGGGGTATTTGGCCTGGAATGGGGGGTGAGGGGTCTGGTGATAGACACAGGGGTCTGTACATGCATTCCTCTCTCAGGGACCAGTATTGGGGGATTTGGCCTGGAATGGGGGGTATGGGGTCTGGTGATGGACACTGGGGTCTGCACATGCATTCCTCTCTCAGGGACTAGTATTGGGGGATTTGGTCCTGGAATGGGGGTGGGGGGTCTGGTGATGGACACAGGGGTCTGCACATGCATTCCTCTCTCAGGGACTAGTATTGGGGGATTTGGCCTGGAATCGGGGGTATGGGGTCTGGTGATGGACACATGGGTCTGCGCATGCATTCCTCTCTCAGGGACTAGTATTGGGGGATTTTGCCTGGAATGGGGGGTATGGGGTCTGGTGATGGACACAGGGGTCTGCACATGCATTCCTCTCTCAGGGACTAGTATTGGGGTATTTGGCCTGGAATTGGGGGTATTGGGTCTGGTGATGGACACAGGGGTCTGCACATGCATTCCTCTCTCAGGGACTAGTATTGGGGTATTTGGCCTGGGGTGGGGGGTATGGGGTCTGGTGATAGACACAGGGGTCTGCACATGCATTCCTCTCTCAGGGACTAGTATTGGGGGATTTAGCCTGGGATGGGGGGTATGGGGTCTGGTGATGGACACAGGGGTCTGCACATGCATTCCTCTCTCAGGGACTAGTATTGGGGGATTTGGCATGGAATGGGGGGTGAGGGGTCTGGTGATGGACACAGGGGTCTGTACATGCATTCCTCTCTCAGGGACTAGTATTGGGGGATTTTGCCTGGAATGGGGGGTATGGGGTCTGGTGATGGACACAGGGGTCTGCGCATGCATTCATCTCTCAGGGACTAGTATTGGGGTATTTGGCCTGGAATGGGGGGTATGGGGTCCGGTGATGGACACATGGGTCTGTTCATGCATTCCTCTCTCAGGGACTAGTATTGGGGGGATTTGGCCTGGAATGGGGGGTGAGGGGTCTGGTGATAGACACAGGGGTCTGTACATGCATTCCTCTCTCAGGGACTAGTATTGGGGGGATTTGGCCTGGAATGGGGGGTGAGGGGTCTGGTGATGGGCACAGGGGTCTGTACATGCATTCCTCTCTCAGGGACTAGTATTGGGGGATTTGGCCTGGAATGGGGGGTATGGGGTCTGGTGATGGACACAGGGGTCTGCACATGCATTCCTCTCTCAGGGACCAGTATTGGGGGATTTGGCCTGGAATGGGGGGTATGGGGTCTGGTGATGGACACAGGGTTCTGTACATGCATTCCTCTCTCAGGGACTAGTATTGGGGGATTTGGCCTGGAATGGGGGGTATGGGGTCTGGTGATGGACACTGGGGTCTGCACCTGCATTCCTCTCTCAGGGACTAGTATTGGGGTATTTGGACTGGAATGGGGGTGGGGGGGTCTGGTGATGGACACAGGGGTCTGCACATGCATTCCTCTCTCAGGGACTAGTATTGGGGTATTTGGCCTGGAATTGGGGGTATGGGGTCTGGTGATGGACACAGGGGTCTGCACATGCATTCCTCTCTCAGGGACTAGTATTGGGGGATTTAGCCTGGGATGGAGGGTATGGGGTCTGGTGATAGACACAGGGGTCTGCACATGCATTCTTCTCTCAGGGACCAGTATTGGGGGATTTGGCCTGGAATGGGGGGTATGGGGTCTGGTGATGGGCACAGGGGTCTGCACATGCATTCCTCTCTCAGGGACTAGTATTGGGGGATTTGGCCTGGAATGGGGGATGTGGGGTCTGGTGATGGACACAGTGTTCTGCACATGCATTCCTCTCTCAGGGACTAGTATTGGGGGATTTGGCCTGGAATGGGGGGTATGGGGTCTGGTGATGGACACAGGGGTCTGTACATGCATTCCTCTATCAGGGACTAGTATTGGGGGGTATGGGGTCTGGTGATGGACACAGGTGTCTGTACATGCATTCCTCTCTCAGGGACTAGTATTGGGGGATTTGGCCTGGAATGTGGGTATGGGATCTGGTGATGGACACAGAGGTCTGCACATGCATTCCTCTCTCAGGGACTAGTATTGGGGGATTTGGCCTGGGATGGGGGGTATGGGGTCTGGTGATAGACACAGGGGTCTGCACATGCATTCCTCTCTCAGGGACTAGTATTAGGGATTTGGCCTGGAATGGGGGGTGGGGGGTCTGGTGATGGACACAGGGGTCTGCACCTGCATTCCTCTCTCAGGGACTAGTATTGGGGGATTTTGCCTGGAATGGGGGGTATGGGGTCTGGTGATGGACACAGGGGTCTGTACATGCATTCCTCTCTCAGGGACCAGTATTGGGGGATTTGGCCTGGAATGGGGGGTATGGGGTCTGGTGATGGACACAGGGCTCTGCACATGCATTCATCTCTCAGGGACTAGTATTGGGGGAGTTGGCCTGGAATGGGGGGTATGGGGTCTGGTGAAGGACACAGGGGTCTGTACATGCATTCCTCTCTCAGGGACTAGTATTGGGGGATTTGGCCTGGAATGGGGGGTGGGGGGTCTGGTGATGGACACAGGGGTCTGCACATGCATTCCTCTCTCAGGGACTAGTATTTGGGGATTTGGCCTGGAATCGGGGGTGTGTGGTCTGGTGATGGACACAGGGGTCTGCACATGCATTCCTCTCTCAGGGACTAGTATTGGGGGATTTTGCCTGGAATGGGGGGTATGGGGTCTGGTGATGGACACAGGGGTCTGTACATGCATTCCTCTCTCAGGGACCAGTATTGGGGGATTTGGCCTGGAATGGGGGGTATGGGGTCTGGTGATGGACACAGGGGTCTGTACATGCATTCCTCTCTCAGGGACTAGTATTGGGGGATCTGGCCTGGAATGGGGGGTATGGGGTCTGGTGATGGACACAGGGGTCTGTACATGCATTCCTCTCTCAGGGACTAGTATTGGGGTATTTGGCATGGAATGGGGGGTATGGGGTCTGGTGATGGACACAGGGGCCTGCACATGCATTGCTCTCTAAGGTACGAGTATTGGGGGATTTGGCCTGGAATGGGGGGTATGGGGTCTGATAATGGACACAGGGGTCTGCACATGCATTCATCTCTCAGGGACTAGTATTGGGGGATTTGGTCTGGAATGGGGGGTATGGGGTCTGGTGATGGGCACAGGGGTCTGCAAATGCATTCCTCTCTCAGGGACTAGTATTGGGGGATTTGGCCTGGAATGGGGGTATGGGGTCTGGTGATGGACACAGGGGTCTGTACATGCATTCATCTGTCAGGGACTAGTATTGGGGGTTTTGGCCTGGAATGGGGGGTATGGGGTCTGGTGATGGACACAGGGGTCTGCACATGCATTGCTCTCTCAGGGACTAGTATTGGGGGCTTTGGCCTGGAATGGGGGGTATGGGGTCGGGTCATGGACACAGGGGTCTGCACATGCATTCCTCTCTCAGGGACTAGTATTGGGGTATTTGGCCTGGAATGGGGGGTATGGGGTCTGGTGATGGACACAGGGGTCTGCACATGCATTCCTCTCTCAGGGACTAGTATTGGGGTATTTGGCCTGGGTTGGGGGGGTATGGGGTCTGGTGATAGACACAGGGGTCTGCACATGCATTCCTCTCTCAGGGACTAGTATTGGGGGATTTGGCCTGGAATGGGGGTGTGGGGTCTGGTGATGGACACAGGGCTCTGTACATGCATTCCTCTCTCAGGGACTAGTATTAGGTATTTGGCCTGGAATTGGGGGTATGGGGTCTGGTGATGGACACAGGGGTCTGCACATGCATTCCTCTCTCAGGGACTAGTATTGGGGGATTTAGCCTGGGATGGAGGGTATGGGGTCTGGTGATAGACACAGGGGTCTGCACATGCATTCTTCTCTCAGGGACCAGTATTGGGGGATTTGGCCTGGAATGGGGGTTATGGGGTCTGGTGATGGGCACAGGGGTCTGCACATGCATTCCTCTCTCAGGGACTAGTATTGGGGGATTTGGCCTGGAATGGGGGATGTGGGGTCTGGTGATGGACACAGTGTTCTGCACATGCATTCCTCTCTCAGGGACTAGTATTGGGGGATTTGGCCTGGAATGGGGGGTATGGGGTCTGGTGATGGACACAGGGGTCTGTACATGCATTCCTCTATCAGGGACTAGTATTGGGGGGTATGGGGTCTGGTGATGGACACAGGTGTCTGTACATGCATTCCTCTCTCAGGGACTAGTATTGGGGGATTTGGCCTGGAATGTGGGTATGGGGTCTGGTGATGGACACAGAGGTCTGCACATGCATTCCTCTCTCAGGGACTAGTATTGGGGGATTTGGCCTGGGATGGGGGGTATGGGGTCTGGTGATAGACACAGGGGTCTGCACATGCATTCCTCTCTCAGGGACTAGTATTAGGGATTTGGCCTGGAATGGGGGGTGGGGGGTCTGGTGATGGACACAGGGGTCTGCACCTGCATTCCTCTCTCAGGGACTAGTATTGGGGGATTTTGCCTGGAATGGGGGGTATGGGGTCTGGTGATGGACACAGGGGTCTGTACATGCATTCCTCTCTCAGGGACCAGTATTGGGGGATTTGGCCTGGAATGGGGGGTATGGGGTCTGGTGATGGACACAGGGCTCTGCACATGCATTCATCTCTCAGGGACTAGTATTGGGGGAGTTGGCCTGGAATGGGGGGTATGGGGTCTGGTGAAGGACACAGGGGTCTGTACATGCATTCCTCTCTCAGGGACTAGTATTGGGGGATTTGGCCTGGAATGGGGGGTGGGGGGTCTGGTGATGGACACAGGGGTCTGCACATGCATTCCTCTCTCAGGGACTAGTATTTGGGGATTTGGCCTGGAATCGGGGGTGTGTGGTCTGGTGATGGACACAGGGGTCTGCACATGCATTCCTCTCTCAGGGACTAGTATTGGGGGATTTTGCCTGGAATGGGGGGTATGGGGTCTGGTGATGGACACAGGGGTCTGTACATGCATTCCTCTCTCAGGGACCAGTATTGGGGGATTTGGCCTGGAATGGGGGGTATGGGGTCTGGTGATGGACACAGGGGTCTGTACATGCATTCCTCTCTCAGGGACTAGTATTGGGGGATCTGGCCTGGAATGGGGGGTATGGGGTCTGGTGATGGACACAGGGGTCTGTACATGCATTCCTCTCTCAGGGACTAGTATTGGGGTATTTGGCATGGAATGGGGGGTATGGGGTCTGGTGATGGACACAGGGGTCTGTACATGCATTCCTCTCTCAGGGACTAGTATTGGGGGATTTTGCCTGGAATGGGGGGTATGGTGTCTGGTGATGGACACAGGGCTCTGCACATGCATTCATCTCTCAGGGACTAGTATTGGGGGATCTGGCCTGGAATGGGGGGTATGGGGTCTGGTGATGGACACAGGGGCCTGCACATGCATTGCTCTCTAAGGTACGAGTATTGGGGGATTTGGCCTGGAATGGGGGGTATGGGGTCTGATAATGGACACAGGGGTCTGCACATGCATTCATCTCTCAGGGACTAGTATTGGGGGATTTGGTCTGGAATGGGGGGTATGGGGTCTGGTGATGGGCACAGGGGTCTGCAAATGCATTCCTCTCTCAGGGACTAGTATTGGGGGATTTGGCCTGGAATGGGGGTATGGGGTCTGGTGATGGACACAGGGGTCTGTACATGCATTCATCTGTCAGGGACTAGTATTGGGGGTTTTGGCCTGGAATGGGGGGTATGGGGTCTGGTGATGGACACAGGGGTCTGCACATGCATTGCTCTCTCAGGGACTAGTATTGGGGGCTTTGGCCTGGAATGGGGGGTATGGGGTCGGGTCATGGACACAGGGGTCTGCACATGCATTCCTCTCTCAGGGACTAGTATTGGGGTATTTGGCCTGGAATGGGGGGTATGGGGTCTGGTGATGGACACAGGGGTCTGCACATGCATTCCTCTCTCAGGGACTAGTATTGGGGTATTTGGCCTGGGTTGGGGGGGTATGGGGTCTGGTGATAGACACAGGGGTCTGCACATGCATTCCTCTCTCAGGGACTAGTATTGGGGGATTTGGCCTGGAATGGGGGTGTGGGGTCTGGTGATGGACACAGGGCTCTGTACATGCATTCCTCTCTCAGGGACTAGTATTAGGTATTTGGCCTGGAATTGGGGGTATGGGGTCTGGTGATGGACACAGGGGTCTGCACATGCATTCCTCTCTCAGGGACTAGTATTGGGGTATTTGGCCTGGAATGGGGGGATGGGGTCTGGTGATGGACACAGGGCTCAGTACATGCATTCCTCTCTCAGGGACTAGTATTGGGGGATTTGGCCTGGAATGGGGGGTGGGGGGTCTGGTGATGGACACAGGGGTCTGTACTGCAGTCCTCTCTCAGGGACTAGTATTGGGGGATGTGGCCTGGAATGGGGGTTATGGGGTCTGGTGATGGACACAGGGTTCTGCGCATGCATTCCTCTCTCAGGGACTAGTATTGGGGGTTTGGCCTGGAATGGGGGTTATGGGGTCTGGTGATGGACACAGGGGTCTGCACATGCATTTCTCTCTCAGGGACTAGTATTGGGGATTTGGCCTGGAATGGGGGTTATGGGGTCTGGTGATGGGCACAGGGGTCTGTACATGCATTCCTCTCTCAGGGACTAGTATTGGGGATTTGGCCTGGAATGGGGGTTATGGGGTCTGGTGATGGGCACAGGGGTCTCTACATGCATTCCTCTCTCAGGGACTAGTATTGGGGGATTTGGCCTGGGATGGGGGGTATGGGGTCTGGTGATGGACACAGGGGTCTGTACATGCATTCCTCTCTCAGGGACTAGTATTGGGGGATTTGGCCTGGAATGGGGGGTATGGGGTCTGGTGATGGACACAGGGGTCTGCACATGCATTCCTCTCTCAGGGACTAGTATCGGGGTATTTGGCCTGGAATGGGGGGTATGGGGTCTGGTGATGGACACAGGGGTCTGTACATGCATTCCTCTCTCAGGGACTAGTATTGGGGTATTTGGCCTGGAATGGGGGGTATGGGGTCTGGTGATGGACACAGGGGTCTGCACATGCATTCCTCTCTCAGGGACTAGTATTGGGGGATTTGGCCTGGAATGGGGGGTGGGGGGTCTGGTGATGGACACAGGGGTCTGTACTGCAGTCCTCTCTCAGGGACTAGTATTGGGGGATGTGGCCTGGAATGGGGGTTATGGGGTCTGGTGATGGACACAGGGTTCTGCGCATGCATTCCTCTCTCAGGGACTAGTATCGGGGATTTGGCCTGGAATGGGGGGTATGGGGCCTGGTGATGGACACAGGGGTCTGCACATGCATTCCTCTCTCAGGGACCAGTATTGGGGGATTTGGCCTGGAATGGGGGGTTAGGGGTCTGGTGATGGACACAGGGGTCTGCGCATGCATTCATCTCTCAGGGACTAGTATTGGGGGATTTGGCCTGGAATGGGGGGTATGGGGTCTGGTGATGGACACAGGGGTCTGCACATGTATTCCTCTCTCAGGGACTAGTATTGGGGATGTGGCCTGGAATGGGGGAAGTATGGGCTCTGGTGATGGACACAGGGGTCTGCACATGCATTCCTCTCTCAGGGACTAGTATTGGGGGATTTTGCCTGGAATGGGGGGTATGGGGTCTGGTGATGGACACAGGGGTCTGTACATGCATTCCTCTCTCAGGGACCAGTATTGGGGGATTTGGCCTGGAATGGGGGGGTATGGGGTCTGGTGATGGACACTGGGGTCTGCACATGCATTCCTCTCTCAGGGACTAGTATTGGGGGATTTGGCCTGGAATGGGGGGTATGAGTCTGGTGATGGACACAGGGGTCTGTACATGCATTCATCTCTCAGGGACTAGTATTGGGGGATTTGGCCTGGAATGGGGGATATGGGGTCTGGTGATGGACACAGGGGTCTGCACATGCAGTCATCTCTCAGGGACTAGTGTTGGGGGATTTGGCCTGGAATGGGGGGTATGGGGTCTGGTGATGGACACAGGGGTCTGCACATGCATTCCTCTCTCAGGGACTAGTGTTGGGGGATTCGACCTGGAATTGGGTGTATGGGGTCTGGTGATGGACACAGGGGTCTGCACATGCATTCCTCTCTCAGGGACTAGTATTGGGGGATTTTGCCTGGAATGGGGGTATGGGGTCTGGTGATGGACACAGGGGTCTGTACATGCATTCCTCTCTCAGGGACTAGTATTGGGGGATTTGGCCTGGAATGGGGGGTATGGGGTCTGGTGATGGACACAGGGGTCTGTACATGCATTCCTCTCTCAGGGACTAGTATTGGGGTATTTGGCATGGAATGGGGGGTATGGGGTCTGGTGATGGACACAGGGGTCTGTACATGCATTCCTCTCTCAGGGACTAGTATTGGGGGATTTGGCCTGGAATGGGGGGGGGTGGGGTCTGGTGATGGACACAGGGGTCTGCACATGCATTCCTCTCTCAGGGACGAGTATTGGGGTATTTGGCCTGGAATGGGGGGTATGGGGTCTGGTGATGGACACAGGGGTCTGTACATGCATTCCTCTCTCAGGGACTAGTATTGGGGGATTTGGCCTGGAATGGGGGGTATGGGGTCTGGTGATGGACACAGGGGCCTGCACATGCATTCATCTCTCAGGGACTAGTATTGGGGGATTTGGCCTGGAATGGGGGTATGGGGTCTGGTGATGGACACTGGGGTCTGCACATGCATTCCTCCCTCAGGGACTAGTATTGGGGTATTTGGCCTGGAATGGGGGGTGTGGGGTCTGGTGATGGGCACAGGGGTCTGCACATGCATTCATCTCTCAGGGACGTGCATCGGGTGTATGGCCTGGAATGGGGGGTATGGGGTCTGGTGATGGACACAGGGGTATGTACATGCATTCCTCTCTCAGGGACTAGTATTGGGGGATTTGTCCTGGAATGGGGGTTATGGGGTCTGGTGATGGACACAGGGGTCTGCACATGCATTCATCTCTCAGGGACTAGTATTGGGGTATTTGGCCTGGAATGGGGGGTATGGGTCCTGGTGATGGACACAGGGGTCTGCACATGCATTCCTCTCTCAGGGACTAGTATTGGGGTATTTGGCCTGGAATGGGGGGTATGGGGTCTGGTGATGGACACAGGGGTCTGCACATGCATTCCTCTCTCAGGGACTAGTATTGGGGTATTTGGCCTGGAATTGGGGGTATGAGGTCTGGTGATCGACACAGGGGTCTGTACATGCATTCCTCTCTCAGGGACTAGTATTGGGGGATTTGGCCTGGAATGGGGGGTGCGGGGTCTGGTGATGGACACAGGGGTCTGTACATGCATTGCTCTCTCAGGGACTAGTATTGGGGGATTTGGCCTGGAATGGGGTGGTGTGGGGTCTGGTGATGGACACAGGGGTCTGTACATGCATTCATCTCTCAGGGACTAGTATTTGGGGATTTGTTAGCCTGGAATGGGGGTTATGGGGTCTGGTGATGGACACATGGGTCTATACATGCATTGCTCTCTCAGAGACCAGTATTGGGGGATTTGGCCTGGAATGGGGTGGTGTGGGGTCTGGTGATGGACACAGGGGTCTGTACATGCAGTCATCTCTCAGGGACTAGTATTGGGGTATTTGGCTCCGAATGGGGGAGGGGTGGACACGTGATGAGGCCTGGGACTAGTTGCCATTGCCAGCCTCTGTCGCCTCTTTGGGGTGTTTCCCCTGTCACCCATGCCCGGTTGGGCTGGCGGCTCTTCATCTTTCTATCTGCAGGTACTTTGCACTTTACACAAGTAATGGGGGGGAGGGTTGGTCTTACTCTTCCGCAGTGTAATGCGCGCCAGGCAATATTGTGAAAAGCCTAAGTGGGGCATTTAGAGACCAGCTGGGCCCAGGCCCGAGCAGGGAGACTGCAAGGGTATTTATTATTTATTTATTCAGATTTGTAGAGCGCACGTCAGCCCGGGGGCATTGTGGCGTTTGTTACAGACCATATCTTGGTTACATAGGATACAGTAATTACATATAATACAGAATTTACAGTAGACATGTATACATTAATGACACAGTATATTTACAAGGATTCCTGAGAGTTTCCTACTTATTTTGCAAGGACTGAGGTTTTCAGTTTCCTGCGAAAAATAGGGAGTGAGTTTTCCGCTCTAATGTCTGCAGGGAGAGCGTTCCATGTCTTGGCTGCAATGTAGGGGAAACTTAAACCTCCGGCTTTGGCTTTTTTATGCGTGGGATGTAGAGTAAATTGGTGTATTGCCTCCTGGTGGGACGGGAGGAGGAGGGTTTGGAGATGGTCTCTGATAGATAGGACGGGGCGGAGAGAGAGAGGCATTTGTGAGTGAGGGTGAGGATTTTGAGGGTGATCCGCTCTTTGACCGGGAGCCACTGGGCTGAGTGTTTGGCATGGGAGATATGCTCTCTTCTTGGGATGCTGAGAGCGGCCCGGAGCGCATTGTTCTGCGTGACTTGAAGTCTGTTTAGGTTTTTTGCTGAAGTGCCTGCTAGGAGTGCATTGCAGTAGTCCAACTTGGCTCCAATGGTTGCCCTCGCTATGGAGAGGCAGTTGGGTTTAGAGAGGTAGGGTTTGATGGCGTTTATGAGTTTGGTGGTGTGCGCAGATGCGGAAGTGATAGCGCTGACTTGTCTAGTCATTGATAGCGAAGAGTCAAGGTATACTCCCAGAGTCTTTACGGCTGTGGATACGGGGATGATGGAGTTGTCAATGGAGAAGTTGGCATACAGTTTGTCAAGTTTGTCTAGGGTGTTCTGCTGACCTAATATCATGATTTCAGTCTTGTCACCATTGAGTCTGTAAGTGACTCTGATCAAGCAATCCCACTAAGTCAGTGCCTTGTCTGGGATGCCCAAGGGAAGCCCTTATTTATGTATTTTTATGGCAAGTTATAATCTGGATGATGAACCCTTGTATAAAACCCCTCTCTTAGAATCCCCCTTGACCCCACTGAGCCAAGAAGCAGGCTTGTTTAGCAAATTTAAAAGGTTTATTTGAAAAATTCAACAATATATATATATATATATATATATATATATATATATATATATATATATATATATATATCGCACTTCTATAAATAAATTGATAATGGATAGTACACTTTTGAATATGAGCAGTAATCAGCAAGAGGTAATCCTACAGTAGCACAGTTCTTGGTTACTTATGAATAGGAACAGAAGAATAAGGTGGGACAGAATGCTTTATATGGTTCAAGGAAACGCAATGATGAATGAAATGCAGTACAGAAAATAACTTGATATGGCTTCAACAAAAGACAATGTAATTACTTTTCCTTGACAATTCACTCCCCCCTTTATGCAATATAAGGAGATGGAAAGAAGAGCACACAGTTCTCAGGAATGCAATCAAATACAATACGAAATTCAGTTCCCCCCAGCAAGCTTAGAGGAAAACAGGTAGAAGTTTTAAACACAGGCCCGAAATGCTTTGAATGTGATGACAATGAAGTAAGAAATGTGCTAAAAATGCTTTTAATTCCCTCTAGAGGTTCAGGGTGGGTGATATCTAGTTTATATTAGTTCAGGCTCACTTTAGCAATGCTCTATGAGTAACTAGCAGGTTAAAACGAATTTTAGCAAAGGAAAGCAAGGAGCTGCTGATTTTTACACGTGGCTGAAATTGTGCATAATGTCAAATCGCGGCAAATGTAATTGCGTGCGTCGAGTGCAATTACGGAGGCCCTATAAGGAATAGCAAGTCGGTTCTAGGTTCGTTGGAAAGCCTAGAATCTAAATTTCGCTCCTAGCACAAACGGTTCTGGAGATACGGACGATTTTGTGAAGGTAGTTTTTCGGATTTGATGTTTAAAAGTTCAAAATGACAGGTGACAGTTTTCAGCTTTAAAAAGGACAGAATGACACACACGATTCCTATGAGGTAGTTCTAAATAGGTTAAAATAGTTTTAATTAGATTATTTTAAACTAAGAGATTGGTTTTGGCACAGTGCTAGCTGGGTACTCACACTAGATTTTGGACAGGAATGGGCCTTGTCACGGATCTGGTCAACAGGTTGAACGGGACTTCTGGCGGTTCTGCTCACAGCGTCTGGTCTCTGGTTCTCTCTGGTTCCGGATACAGCACTGCTTTCTGGATACTGCTACAGGTTCTTGTAAAAGTTCTTGGCAAAGAATTCAAACAGCTCGCCCGGCTGTTGAATAGTTTGGTTGGTTTTGAGGCCTGCTGAAAAGGATTCAGCTTGTGAATTCAGGCCTCTCTGCTACAAATTCTGGAGTTAATTTCTGGTCTCTGGAGATTGATGGATTTGAAGTCTGGATCTCTGGATGTGAAGTCTGAAGTCTCCCGGCAAAGCGTCCCACAAGAAAGTGGAAAGTGAATGTCTCTATCTGGGTTTCAATGTTCGTTTTATGTGTTTTGAAAATGGGTGTGTGCCTGGGCCTAGCTAAGCCTGCCCCTCTCACTTATCATTGGCCAAGCTTTCCTCTCTCCCTTGTTTGGGGGGAAGAAATGGAGTGTCAGAGTGATGCTGTAGGTTTTATGGTCAGAGGAACCTCCCCTTGTCAAATTGCACACAAATCTATTTCTGACCCAAATACATATTTCCTAGATACACAATGTGTTGAAATTACATGTACATATTACAGATTCCTTATTGTCCATGCTTGTCCGACTCTGATCTTCCTGGGGGCTTGCATTAAAAAATGACAACTTAATTTCGTTTTTAATTGGTTTACCAATGTTAAATCTGTATCAAAAATGGCACCAATGTACACCCTCCTTCTACACACATTCCAGCTATTTACTAGGTTTCTAGCATAAACCCGGTGTCTGTAATATCAATAAATAGCAGGGTTTGGTCCTAGAACACTGTAGAAATTGGAGTTTGGACTCAAATCGTGAGGGCATTTTTCATACTAAGAATCTCAAAGTTGTACATTCCTGTCATTTGGTTACAATAAGTTATGAATGTTTCTATAAAATATATATTTGCTGCAATAGGAATCCACACTCAAGTCTGGCCCGCCCCTTGAAGCTGGGTGGGTCAGGGATCACATGTCTCTGCTCCCAGGCAGAGCTCTGTTTACAGTCAACATTCAAAATTAACATACCCCATTCAACTGAAAGGGGCTATTGTCTCTTTCCTCCAGGCTGAAGGGGAAACCCCTCCCTCTCACTCAGAAGGGCCATGTGATATCCTGCCTCCTGTTGGGGTGTTAAGCGTTCTCAGCCTCTTGGCCTCTGGGAACAGCAGGTGGCTAAGATTTTTAATTAACCAACAGGCTTTGAAGTCCCAGTTAGGCTGGATCCTCTTGCACTCCTGAGATCCAGTCCTACTGTCAGAGTTTAGACCGCTAGCGCCGGTTTATGGACAAAGCTGCTACTGCACCCATTTTTGGCATCTGTCTTGAATTACTGCATTTCAATAGAGTGGTCTTTTGCTTGATAGTATAGGACCCTTGCTTAACATTGTTTTGATGGCATCCTTACAGTAGAGTGGTGATGTGGAACCCCCCACAAGAAGGTTGTATCTTTAGAGTGGTCTTGTGCCCATAATTTTAGCAACTTTTTGACATAAAAAAACGGATTTTGAACAGAACCACCTTTCTTTGCACTGGTGGGTGGCAGATTAGGTGACCATTTTGGTGTGCGCAAACTGCGCAGTTCTCCTGGATTCTGGCGTGAATGTGGGCGCCAACAGCTCATCCCCACATCCACCCAGTCTATTGATTTAGTTTGTTCTGGGATAGAATAATGGGCGGCGACAGCTCATCCCCACATCTACCCAGTCTATTGATTCAACGAGGTTCAAAACCCTTGACAAGGCAGAGGCCATTAACTGCCATCCATGCCTTGATGACGGATTAGATTGTGTGGAGTGCCTTGGTGTCTTCGTTGTATGATCCTGTGAGTGGTAGGAGTACTTGTGTGTCGTCCACGTAGTTCGTGTATGTGATGCCGTATGAGTCAAGTTTGTCAAAGAGGGGCTTGGTGAACAAGTTATAGAGTGTGGGTGCGGTGCAAGATCCTTGAGCGACCCCGCAGTGGATTGTGTTGTCTTGCGGAATCTGTGCCCAAAATAAGAGTCAAAAGAAAAGGCCAGCCGGCCTACTTCAACCTTTGGACATTCCACCAGCACCTTGGCACTCCTTGTCAATGGACTTTATAACTGACCTGCCTCCTTGTGGAGGTTACAACACTATTCTCGTCATAGTGGATCTGTTCTCCAAGATGGCCCATTTCATCCCTCTAAAAGGATTGCCGTCAGCTTCCACCTTGGCCAAGGAATTTTTGGAGAGTATAGTGCGCATACATGGTTTCCCCTCTATACTAGTCTCAGATCGTGGAAGTCAATTCATCTCCCATTTTTGGAAGAAATGTTGCCAACTGGCACAAATAGATGTGCGGTTATCCACCAGCCACCACCCCCAGACCGACGGACAAACCGAGAGAACCAATCAGACTCTCGAACAATATCTTACACCAATCCGAGTTAAATTGGAAAGACATCCTTTGGATTGCAGAATATGCATACAATAATTCAGTGCATTCTGGAACCGGACAGACTCCTTTTTATACTTTGTATGGTCACCATCCTCGGACTTCTGACCTTGATCCACCTCTGACCCTGGAAATGCCCGCGGTGAATCACCTACATTCCACTATCACCCGAGCCTTCAAAGATGCTACTACGCACTTACAACAAGCCAAGAAAAGGTATAAAGAAAACGCTGATGTGCACCGAAGTAAGACTCCTCCTTACCAAGTAGGAGATCAGGTATGGCTAGCAACTAAACATTTACCCCTCAGGGGCCCGCGAACTTTTAATCCCAGATTCATTGGACCTTACCCCATCAAGGCTGTGGCCTTTAAACTCGATTTACCATCTAACATGCAGATTCATCCCGTTTTTCACGCATCTCTTCTGAAACCAGTGCAACCTGGAACCAGACTGTCTAAGCCTCCGGATCCTGTCCAAATTGATGGAGAATTCGAATTCGAAGTGAAAGACATTTTAGATTCCAAGATAGTTAAGTCAAAACTTTTCTATCTTGTTGACTGGAAAGGATATGGACCTCAGGAAAGATCTTGGGAACCCAGTGACTTTATTCATGCACCACGACTGGTACAAAGATTCCATCGGAGATTCCCGCACAAACCAAAACCCCCGGAGGAAAAGACCTTGGGAGGGGCCTTGAGGGGGGGTACTGTCATGATGCCTGCCTCTAAGGAGCCAGGCCGGGCCCAGCAACCCCAGAGGCAGACATCATTTTCCCCTGGGAAGTCCCAGCAGGCCCAAGTCGGGGCCCTTTGGACTCAGTCCTGGCGCCTTAGGCGCCAGGCTCATCGGGGCCCCCAGTCCTGGCGCCTTAGGCGCCAGGCTCATAGAAGAGGATATGTGTTTAAGTGCTTGGGTGCACACTTACCTGATGCAGACCTTGCTGCTTCATCCAGGCCCTCTTGAGGCCTGAATGGGACTACTTAACCTGTAGGACTACTTCACCACCCGGGTGTGGTCGGGGAAGGATACATACCTGATTGGTGGAAGGATACATACCAGGAACTTCTTCCAAGGCTATTTAAACCCCACCCGAACAGCCACACATGCTTCGCGTTGTTCTGCACCTAGCAGCTGGACGCTCACCGTGTCAGCTCCAGCATCCTGACTTCAGCCACGCCTGCCAGCACCCTGGAACACCTGCAAGGGGAGAAAGGAAGAGAATAGGAGAAGAAAAGCCCTTACCTGCTAAATCTGCATCCTGGAGTCATTTCTCCAACGGCCCTGAAAAGGAAGACATCATTTTAAAGGCATTTCGTTTCGATCGCTGCAGCGCTGCATTTTACTCACCTTTACAAGGCGCTTCCATCTTCAGCAGCGATCTTCCAGATTCAGCTACGCCCCGGCGCCTAGGGGAAAAAAGACAAGAACAAAGGTGAGAGGGAGAAAAGGAATAAGGAAAGCTCAGTTTCCTTTTAAGTCTTACCTGTTGGATTATTCCCACTGCATTTCGGGTCCTGCCGCTTCCTGGCATCTCCGGACCCCGGCCCCTATGGGGAAAAAAGACAAAGACATTGAATGAGCGAATGCAAAGACATTACCTGAGCGCTCATCCAGAACTGTTTCACTTCGGGTCGGCGCCATATCTCCGGCACTCCGAACCCCGGCCCCTAAGGGGAAAAAGACATAAGCATTAGCGCTTGCTGCAATTAGACAACAAACATTATTATTAAGCTTGAACTTTTGAACAGAACTTTTACAGCGCCTTACCTGAACAGTCAAGCTTACCTGAACTCCCATCAATCCTCAATCCAGTGAAGTAACTGGGTTTCAACGCGCCCCTGCATCAGAAGCAGGATGGAGAGCTCATCCTTCCAAACCCTAAGGTGAGGCTTCACGGGGAATCGTGGAGGAGGTATCGTGGAGGGTTGGAAGGGAGTGGGAGGCTTGAGCATTGTTCCACAGTTGGTAATACTCCCTTTTCACGCACAGGAGGGTATCCAACGAGCCAGGGAAGCCAGAATAGAGGGGCCCTTCCTGTCCATCTTCAGAGTTCTGCGCCTTCGACGCCGCGCCTCCGTGGGAACCAGGTGAGCGTTACAGAACGCGAAGCCTTACCACAATTTCCCACCTGGGCGCTATGGAGACTTCCGAGACAGATCAGCTGGCCCATCTTTTAGGGGAATTACGGGCAGAAGTGCACTCAGCCCGCCAGGAGACTAATGCTCTCAGAAGGGAACTAATCCTATCCAAGGAAAGAACTGATGATCTGGCCAAAAGTTTATTGCAGGGCCAGGCAGAGCACACTCCTTTACCTGTTTCCAGAGATATTTCTACAACAATGGGTTCGAATAACCCGGTACAAATCAATCTACCTGGACACATGAACGTTTTGCGGGGATCCCAAGAAATATGCCGTTTTTATGAACCAATGCCGTTTACAATTTTTATGCAGGCCCGGGGCCTTCCCCAACGACCAGACCAAAGTAGCCTTTGTACTATCTTACCTCAGTGGCTGTGCTGCCGATTGGTCTATTCCATTGGTAAATCAGGATGATCCCATTCTCCGGGATTTCCAGGGCTTCCAGGCCAGCATGGAAAGATTGTTCGCTCGACACTCGCAGGGACAGGCCCTTGACAACGAACTGCTATCCTTACGACAAGGTAATCAGGATCTTTTGTCCTATATCGCCACCTTTAATAGACTAGTTGTGGAAACCGGATGGCCTGAAAATAAAAGGATCACATTGTTTCATCGAGGCCTGCGCGGAGAGCTTAAAGATGTTATAGCTCAGATAGTAGATCCACCCCAGGCCTGCGCAGACTACATAGACTTAGTGGTTCAACTTGATCACAGACTTCAAAATAGAAAAGCAGATCGGCTCAAGTATGAAAACCAGAGTACCTATCAAGACCCACGTTAACTCCAAGAGTACTGACGTTTCCGGACCTATGCAAATTGGCAATGTTAAAGGACCATTAACGCAGAAGGAACGAGAGAGAAGGCGACAAATGCAACTTTGTCTGTATTGCGGAACTTCCGGTCACTTTCTTCAAAGTTGTCCAGTTAAACCACCCAAGAAGGTGGTTGGAGCCACTGATAACGAGTTATTGACACCTGGTTCGGGAAACGACCTAGCCCGACAAGCGTAGGGGTCCGCTTGCCGAGCTTGAAAACAAACTCTTTGACCTCGCATTTTGTCATGCCAATGGTGCTTGTGAACCCAAAACAGCCTCAGCAGTTGCATGCTATAAAAGCATACATAGACAGTGGAGCTATTGGAAATTACATAGACCGTGAATTGGCTTCCAGGATTAAGCTTCCTCTCCGCCCGAAAGTAACCCAAGATGTAATTACTACAGTTGATGGAACCGAAATAGCCTCAGGGCCTGTAACGCATTCCACAGTGGAAATCACTCTGGTGGGTCAGGACGGACATCGGGAAGCAATCGTGTTTGATGTGATCAAGGCCCCACAATTTCAAGTACTTCTTGGAATCCCTTGGTTAGAAACACATAATCCGAGAATAGACTGGCGAGCAAAGAAGATAACTTTTCCTGATTGTGAACCAACCTGTTACCCAAGGAATCCAGCTATGGGTCTAGCCTCTGTAACTTCCACCCCTGTACAGCTACCATCTGAATACCAAGAATTCCAAGACGTTTTTCAGAAAGAGCAGGCTAACACCTTACCTCCCCATAGATCTTACGATTGCCAAATCGACTTGGTACCCAATGCACAACTACCTTGTAGTAGGATTTATGCTCTTACTGAACCTGAGAACCTGCATTTGCGCCAGTATTTGGATCAATACCTGGCCAATGGTTTCATTCGCCCATCAAAGTCACCAGTCTCTTCAGCTTTGTTCTTCGTACCTAAAAAGGAAGGAGACCTTAGGGCCTGTATTGACTACCGCGCCCTAAATCAGATAACGATTAAGAATCGTTACCCTTTGCCCCTGATACTTGAGCTTATCGACCAAGTAAAAGATGCTCGTGTGTACACCAAGCTAGATCTCCGAGGAGCTTACCACCTGGTACGTATAAAAGAGGGCGACGAGTGGAAGACTGCATTCCGCACCAAATTTGGGCTCTTCGAATATCAAGTAATGCCCTTCGGTTTGTGCAACGCACCTGCCGCCTTTCAGTACTTCATGAATGATGTTCTTCGGGAACTTATCGATGTTTGTGTCATCGTTTATATTGACGACATCCTGGTGTATTCCTCCTCAGAATCTGATCACAGAAACCATGTTAGGGCAGTTCTTGAGAAATTGCGCCAGCACAAATTATTTGCCAAGCTCGAAAAATCCGTTTTTCATACCACAGAAGTGGAGTTTCTCGGATTCATCCTGACACCTCAAGGAATCCGAATGGACTCGCGGAAAGTGGATGCCATTCTCAAATGGCCATCTCCTAGCTCTGTGAAGGGAGTGCAAAGCATGCTTGGCTTTGCCAATTTCTATCGAAGGTTCATCCCGGAATTTTCTCAAACTGTTCACCCCATCACAGCTCTCCTAAAGAAAAATAAACGCTTTGAATGGACTCTTGAGCCTGAACAAGCCTTTCAGGACCTGAAAACCAAATTCACCTCTGCACCTGTATTGAAGCACCCGCGCCCAGATCTCCCTTACATCGTGGAAACCGATGCATCCAGTTCGGCCATGGGAGCTGTCCTGTCGCAAAGAGACCCAGAAACTAACCAACTACACCCTGTAGCCTTTTGGTCCAGAAAATTCTCTCCACCTGAACTCAATTACGCAATTACCGACAAAGAACTACTGGCTATTAAATCAGCTTTCAAGGCTTGGCGTCACTATCTTCTCGGTGCAAGACACACCATCACCGTAATTACGGACCACAGAAATTTGCAGTATTTAAAGACGGTCAAAGCTCAATCTTCGCGACAACTCCGATGGGCTTTATTCTTTGCGGAATTTGATTTTGTAATTACCTATCGCCCTGGCTGCAAGAATGGTAAGGCAGATGCCTTATCCCGGATAGGCATGGAAGAACCCAATTCGAGTTTAGAACCTGTGCCAATCATACCGGAACAAAGAATTCTGGGCTTGACTTCATTGCAAACCATTGAGGACATCCAAGCTCAAGTAAAACAGCTTTTTGACTCTTCTGCCTTACTGGAATGGAGTCAAAAGGGTCCTCACTACACCGTTAAGGATGATTTACCCTACTTCCAAGAGCGGTTATTTCTGCCAAGTAAAGAATTGCAGGAACTTGTCATTACCCGTCATCATGAATCATTAATGGAAGGACACCCCGGTATCGCGAAAACAGAAGAAAAGATCAAACGCCACTTCTGGTGGCCTTCTTGGAGAAAAGACATAAAGTCATTTGTGTTGTCTTGCGGAATCTGTGCCCAAAATAAGAGTCAAAAGAAAAGGCCAGCCGGCCTACTTCAACCTTTGGACATTCCACCAGCACCTTGGCACACCTTGTCAATGGACTTTATAACTGACCTGCCTCCTTGTGGTGGTTACAATACGATTCTCGTAATAGTGGATCTATTCTCCAAAATGGCCCATTTTATCCCTTTAAAAGGATTGCCGTCAGCTTCCACCTTGGCCAAGGAATTTATGGAAAATATAGTGCGGTTACATGGTTTCCCTTCCATATTAGTCTCAGACCGTGGAAGTCAATTTATCTCCCACTTTTGGAAGAAATGTTGCCAACTAGCACAAATAGACGTGCGGTTATCCACCAGCCACCACCCCCAGACCGACGGACAAACCGAGAGAACCAATCAGACTCTCGAGCAATATCTGCGGTGCATGTTACACCAATCCGAGTTGAATTGGAAGGACATCCTTTGGATTGCAGAATGCATACAACAATTCAGTGCATTCTGGAACCGGACAGACTCCTTTTTATACCCTGTATGGTCACCATCCTCGGACCTCTGACCTAGATCCACCTCTGACCCTGGAGATGCCTGCAGTAAATCACCTACATTCCACAATAACCCAAGCCTTCAAAGAAGCTACAACCCACTTACAGCAAGCCAAGAAAAAGTATAAAGAAAACGCTGATTTGCACCGAAGTAAAACTCCTCCTTACCAAGTAGGAGATCAGGTATGGCTAGCCACTAAACATCTACCCCTCAAGGGTCAGCGAACTTTTAATCCCAGATTCATTGGGCCTTACCCCATCAAAGCTATTATCAACCCAGTGGCCTTTAAACTCGATTTACCATCCAACATGCGGATTCATCCCGTTTTTCACGCATCTCTTCTAAAACCAGTACAACCTGGAACCAGACTGTCTGAGCCCCCAGGCCCTGTCCAAATTGATGGAGAATTAGAATTCGAAGTGATAGACATTTTAGATTCCAAGATAGTTAAGTCGAAACTCTTCTATCTTGTTGATTGGAAAGGATATGGACCTCAGGAAAGATCTTGGGAACCCAGTAACTATGTTCACGCACCACGACTAATTCAAAGATTCCATCGAAGATTCCCGCACAAACCAAAACCCCCCAAGGAAAAGACCTTGGGAGGGGCCTTGAGGGGGGGTACTGTCATGATGCCTACCTCTAAGGAGCCAGGCCGGGCCCAGCAACCCCAGAGGCAGACATCATTTTCCCCAGGGAAGTCTCAACGGGCCCAAGTCGGGGCCCTTTGGACTCAGTCCTGGCGCCTTAGGCACCAGGCTCATAGTGGACCCCAGTCCTGGCGCCTTAGGCGCCAGGCTCATAGAAGAGGATATGTGTTTAAGTGCTTGGGTGCACACTTACCTGATGCAGACCTTGCTGCGTCATCCAGGCCCTCTTGAGGCCTGAATGGGACTACTTAACCTGTAGGACTACTTCACCAACCGGGTGTGGTCGGGGAAGGATACATACCTGATTGGTGGAAGGATACATACCAGGAACTTCTTCCAAGGCTATTTAAACCCCACCCGAACAGCCACACATGCTTCGCGTTGTTCTGAACCTAGCAGCTGGACGCTCACCGTGTCAGCTCCAGCATCCTGACTTCAGCCACGCCTGCCAGCACCCTGGAACACCTGCAAGGGGAGAAAGGAAGAGAATAGGAGAAGAAAAGCCCTTACCTGCTAAATCTGCATCCCGGAGTCATTTCTCCAACGGCCCTGAAAAGGAAGACATCATTTTAAAGGCATTTCGTTTCGATCGCTGCAGCGCTGCATTTTACTCACCTTTGCAAGGCGCTTCCATCTTCAGCAGCGATCTTCCGGATTCAGCTACGCCCCGGCGCCTAGAGGAAAAAAGACAAGAACAAAGGTGAGAGGGAGAAAAGGAATAAGGAAAGCTCAGTTTCCTTTTAAGTCTTACCTGTTGGATTATTCCCACTGCATTTCGGGTCCTGCCGCTTCCTGGCATCTCCGGACCCCGGCCCCTATGGGGAAAAAAGACAAAGACATTGAATGAGCGAATGCAAAGACATTACCTGAGCGCTCATCCAGAACTGTTTCACTTCAGGTCGGCGCCATATCTCCGGCACTCCGAACCCCGGCCCCTAAGGGGAAAAAGACATAAGCATTAGCGCTTGCTGCAATTAGACAACGAACATTATTATTAAGCTTGAACTTTTGAACAGAACTTTTACAGCGCCTTACCTGAACAGTCAAGCTTACCTGAACTCCCATCAATCCTCAATCCAGTGAAGTAACTGGGTTTCAACGCGCCCCTGCATCAGAAGCAGGATGGAGAGCTCATCCTTCCAAACCCTAAGGTGAGGCTTCACGGGGAATCGTGGAGGAGGTATCGTGGAGGGTTGGAAGGGAGTGGGAGGCTTGAGCATTATTCCACAGTTGGTAATACTCCCTTTTCACGCACAGGAGGGTATCCAACGAGCCAGGGAAGCCAGAATAGAGGGGCCCTTCCTGTCCATCTTCAGAGTTCTGCGCCTTCGACGCTGCGCCTCCGTGGGAACCAGGTGAGCGTTACATTGTTGTGGGTTTGGCGTTGGCGATGTCCGAGAAGACGTTTATGGCTCTACCCTCTAGGAAGGAAGTGATCCAGAGGGCTGCTTCTTTGGAGAAGTTGGCTGAGTGTGTGAGATGTGAAGTGAGAGTCTTGTGATCAACCAGATCGAAGGTGGATGAGAGATCTAAAAGGAGCAGGAGAGCAGGCTTGCCTTTGTCCATGATTTGGGTGATCTGACTCTTCAGATCTACTAGGGCTGTTTCTGTGCTATGTCACTTCCGGAAGCCTGATTGCCTAGTCCCGAGGATGGAGTGGGTTTCCAGAAAGTGTTGGATTTGGCAATGTGCGGCTTTGTCCAGTAGTTTCAGCAGGAATGGCACCGTGGTTATTGGTCTGTAGTTGTTAGGCTGTAAGGGGTCGAGAATAGGTTTTTTTAGGAGAGGCCGGACCCAAGCCTCTTTTAGGTTGGCTGGGGATGATGCCTGTTTTAAAGGACGCATTGATGAATGCCGTGAAGAGCGGCGCAAAGCAGTCTGCGCAGTCTTTGACGAGTTTTGGTGGGCAAATATCGGCTTTACAGGGGGGGTTTGAGTTTTTTTAGTGTGTTAATAACTTCTGATTCAGTGATGTCTCTGAAGGAGACAAGGAGACAGGGTACAAGCAAAGCTCTCAAGTAGACTCATGTCACATGCAGGACCTGTCCCAACTTACACAGGACATGTGAGTGCAGCTACCCACTGCCCCGGCTAAAGGGACACCCCTCTCACCCTCCCCTGCAGGCCCCCAGGAGCATCACTGTTACTATGCCTACGCTGTCTGTGTGGACCACAGGGTGGCATCCATTCTGAGTGGCACAGGAGAGGGGTACTATGGGTGCACTGCCTGTGGGGGCCTCAGGGTGGCATCCAGTCTGCATGGCACAGGGACAGGGTCACTGTTACTATGCCTGCACTGCCTGTGTGGGCCTCAGTGTGGCATCCAGTCTGCGTGGCACAGGGACAGGGTCACTGTTAGTATGTCTGCGCTGCCTGTGTGGGCCTAAGGGTGGCATCCAGTCTGCGTGCCTCAGGGACAGAGTCACTGTTACTATGCCTGCGTTGCCTGTGTGGGCCTCATGGTGGCATCCAGTCTGCATGGCACAGTGTTAGGCAGAAACCTGTGCAGTTCCCTTGGGGAACACTGCAAAAGATTTAAGACTACAGGTAGAGCAGTAAACCCCTTTGGTAGCAGTCTGTACCACCCAGATTTACCTGGTAGCTGTGGCTGAGCAGTCAGACTTCTCTCAAGAAGAGCTAGGCAGTATGTAAAGTATACACAATATGTACCAAAACACAATAGCACAAGCAAACACTGACCAGAGCTTGGTTTCAAAAGTATATAGTTATTTATTTAAAATACACATAAGTTAAAAACACTCTAGCAAAAATATAGTAAAAACACTTCAACACAGTTATACTGAAAGTAAATTCAATCCTTTCTCCTATCTAGACAACTCTAGGTTAACACCACTTAATTAAAACAGAGGTGAGTGCTTAACGTTAGATGACACTCTAGTAGTTTCCAAGAAAGGGAGAGAAAAAGCAGAAATAGGTTAGACACACCACTCTAAGGTCCAGAACACTTGCAATAGGCTTAAAGAAGAATAAAGTCACAGGTGAGCAAAAGTCACTAGGCAGGGCCCACTCTTAGAGTAGCCGGCGCGAAAATGTGCCCAAGATCACACTGTTAGTTAGAGATTCAAAGTCTTGCAAAGAGTCAAAAAGAGTTTAGAGTGGCTCAGAAAGTTTAGCCAAAGTGTCCTAGGCACTCCCAGGTTCGAAAGCCGGGGACTAAATCTACCCCGTACAGTCGGTAGCAAGGGAAGCCAGGCGGAACACAGTACCTTAAGCGGAAAGGATCCTCCAGCGGGGGCAGTTGTTCCAGGCAGCGACAGCAAGGCTCGACGTCGGTCAGGGGAGAAGAATATCTCGCTGAAGAGCAGAAGAGAAAGGTCGTAGCACTGCCCGGGAAGAAACCAGCCGCGGAGTCCTCCGGTTAAAGGGTTGGTACCGACTTTCGCGGTATGGGGGTAAAGTGTGGTATTCCGGATGCCGGGGTGCTTGGCACAGGCAAGGCGGCCACGAGATACCTCAAAAGGACGGAAAGAAGGCGAAAACTGGTTGTCCCCACCAGTCAAGGGAAGGAGCCACTCCGTTAAGAGTTCTCCTCGGTCGTCGGGAAAAAGTGGTGAGACGGTTCAGCAGGGCTCCACCGGGTGGTGTCGTCGAAGCAGGTCGGCTCAGCTCTTCCCTCGTCGGATTCTTGGTCCTGTGGCGACTTCTGAAGTCCCAGTCCCCAAAGCCCTGCTTTTATGCAGCAAACCCCCATTCACCCAGCCTAGCTGTCACTCAAACATGCTAAGTGGTGAGCCGGGCGGCTCACCACTTGGGCCAATCAGGACGGAGTGCGACTTGAGTTACCAAGGTAACTCAGTCCAGGGTGCCTAAATCCCCCTCCACCCCTCCTAAGTACCCCAGACAGAGTGGCACCACTTTGGAGGGCTTCTGTGGAGAAGCCCGCCAAAAGTGGAACAAAGGGCTCCACTTTGGGTCAGAGTTACAGAGGCGAACACCAACGCCATTTTTGAATCAAGTTTTGGCAAAAAGTCCCAACCGGAGTTATAAAAATAAATATATAAACCGGCGGTATGTTTAAGGCTACCGTAAATAAATAATTAAATGTGTTAGCCTAAAACAATGGGAAATCCCATAGGGAAATATTCGCGGTCGAATATAAAAAGTAGTTTCCACTGCCACCAGCCAAAACTCGATCAGGGGGGACGGAGACGTGCCCCCTCGACTAACAGACCCTGGGGCAATCGAATTGCCCCAGCCAGTACGTCCACAATATGATGGTTTGTACTGGTTCTGTTCAGGATTCAAGACTAGCAAAGTCTTTGGTGACTTTACATGCCCTGGGAGACAGTAGTCAGTCCCAGGGTATGGAGTCTATGTTGGGGAGTCCCTAGGACACCCCTGGGTCACGGCACAGAGGGTGCTGTGTGACCCACATCACAAAAATACATGAGGCCCTATGGAGTAAAAGACCCCATAGCCCATTCAACACAAGGTTTAACCAAGAAAACACACTTCAACATGTCCAAGAGTGAGGGTAAAAGAGTCTCACTCTTGGCAGGAGAAAAAAATTAAACCCCAGAAATCCAGCAAAGCTGCTGGGGGACTCACTAGGTAGGGAAATTCAGCCTAACCAGAGAATTCTCCCTAACACTCGCCCCCCCCAGACTAAGGGACAGGAGGATTTAATCCACTCCTGGATGAACCTCATACCTCTAGTCGATGATATACATCCTAGAGAGTCCATCAGCATTTTGATGGTGACACCTTGACCTATGTTCAATGGAGAACTCAAAGGTTTTCTTTTGCAAGCTAACGGACCTACAGACCCTTTGAGGAACATCAGTCTTTTTGTTATAGGGGATCTGGTTGACCAGTCCCTCAGAAGTTGGTACAACTTCTGAACCTATGTTAGGCTTTTTGAAGGGGTCCTTATAAAGGATTCCCTTAGATCTAGAGGGGCCTCCAAGGTTCCTCACCACCTCTCTTGTGGGAGCAGGTTGGGTCTTAGGCCTCTTGGTTGGAGGGGTTGGGGTTAGGCAATGTACCTGCTTCCCCTTCCTCTTAGATCTACCTTTACCTATTTTAGGAGTTTCCCCCCTAATATTAGGATTGGAGTTGGGGTCTTCAGTAGAAGGTCCAACAGTCCGAAGGTTTTTGGCCTTAGACTTTTCTTTTCTGGTTTTCCACCAGCACTGAGAATTACCAGTTCTCTCAGGTCCAGATAGGGGCCTAGTTGGTCTATCCACCTCTTCCTCAGAAGCAGGGGGGGTCAGAGACTCGGAAACTAGGGGAACAAGGGTGGAGCTTGGTTGGGGCTCCCATGTTCCTAGCATACTATCCTGAAATGTGCCTGGGTTAGAGGTCAACTTACTAACACCAGGGCTTGTAGTGGGGTTCTCAGTAGAGGGTCCCACAGGCTTAGAAGGGTCCTTCAAGGTAGCCTGTCTAGCCAATTTGGTTAAGTTCTGCTTCTCCATACTGGGAGGCCTGGGGGTATGTGACACTACTCCTAGAGTTCTTAGGTCATTCCCCAACAGGACCTTCCCAGGTACCTCAGTCTGAACACTGACAGGGATCCTCACTGTCATGTTGTTACACTGAATGAGGGCTGGTAGAATAGGAACCATTTGGACAGGGCCTCCAGACATTTTAGTGGGACCTTTGGGTGCTTTGGCCACATCCTCAGGTTGAAAGAAGCTTTCATCCACTACTGTTCTGCTGGCCCCAGTGTCTCTCCTGGCAGGAGTATCCTGGCCATTGACAAGAACACTGTCCACATAATACACCTTAGAGTTAACAGGTAGGGAGTTATACACAACCCTATTCTGGGGACTAACCAGACCCATAGGCTCTAAGTTTACAGTTGCTTGAAGACCCAAGGGTTCTTCAGCAAAGAGTTCAAAGTGGGCACTAGCCATCTGTACTTCATCCTCAGGAGTGAAGGCTAAGGAGACTGTGCTGATCCCTGCAGGTTTACCCTTGCACTTGGGATCTCCTTTGATATGGTCAGTACCCTGACAGACATAGCATTGTCCAAATGCTCTCTGGAAGGGCGGCTTGTTCTGACCTCCTTCTGGCTTGTGGCCAGAAGGTACAGTAGCCTGACTAGGTTTCCCATGGGGCTTACCCTGGTTATTTTGTGGTTTGGGGCCCTCTTTGGGATAGGAATTATTAGAATTCTCTTTGGAGTCTTTTTTAGGCTGTTTTTCCCCATCCTTCTTCTGAGTTACCCCAGAATCCTTGTGAGTGGCCCTGTTGGCAACCCACAAGTCAGCAGCCTTAGCTAGCTTCCGGGAATCTAATTCCCTGGAATCAGCCAAGTGTTGTCTGAGCTCAGGAGAGCAGGCATCATAAATAGTCTCCAACATAAACAAATTCTTCATACCTTCATAAGTGTTCACCTTGTAACCCTTAATCCATCCCTCTAAGTTTTTCAAACATTCATTCACCCAGGTAGCCCAAGGGGTACCATCATGCTTTTTGAGGCTCCTAAACCTCTTAAGATACTGGGAAGGGGTCTTCCCAAACCTAGCTATCAAAGCTAGTTTCACACATTCATAGTCCTTCCTATCCTCCTCCCCCATCTCCATTACCACATCAGTTGCAACAGGGGGAAGCCTAGAGAACAACCAGGTGAGTAAGTCATTTCCTGTGATGTTCTGGAGCCCATGATTATATTCAAACAGAGACAACCAATCCAACACATCCAACTTAGGCTCATACATACCAACCAATTCTTTAGGCATCCGGGGTCTTTTAGGACTGGAACTTCTAGAGGAGCCAGAGAGAGAAACATTCTCAACAGATAATTTCTTCATTTCTAAGTCATACTTGAGCTCCATTTCCCTTAGCCTTAGTTCTTTGTCAGTTTGAGCATTAAGTTTCTTATACTCCAATTCTAGCTTCATTTTCTCCAGTTCAAAGTACTGAGGACTAAATGTGGGACCTGGTAAAGGTCCAGTAGGCACAGCAGGTAGAGCAGGCAGAGGCCTAGGGGGGACAGTTACAACAGCCTCACCCTCCTCTTCTGACTCTTCCTCAGAAACATCAACATTTTGCTCCATGTTAACTTCAATACTGTCATCTACAGTTGCTGGAGTGGTAGGCTCCTCTGAACCATCACCCAGACTTTGGTTAGCTAACAATCTTTCAATCAGCTCCATTTTCTTGCCCTTAGTCAGGAGATCCTTATGTTTACAGAGCACTCTTAAACAATCAGCAGTTTTGGCTGCAAGGGACTCTTGACTATAGCTTTCTATAACTGACATGTTAGAGGTTTTACTTTTTCAGTGCTAAGCTTTGTGGTTAGTTGCACTAAGGTATCTAAAGCACAATAAAATGTATACTCAATACAAATCCCACCGCTGTACACCAGTGTTAGGCAGAAACCTGTGCAGTTCCCTTGGGGAACACTGCAAAAGATTTAAGACTACAGGTAGAGCAGTAAACCCCTTTGGTAGCAGTCTGTACCACCCAGATTTACCTGGTAGCTGTGGCTGAGCAGTCAGACTTCTCTCAAGAAGAGCTAGGCAGTATGTAAAGTATACACAATATGTACCAAAACACAATAGCACAAGCAAACACTGACCAGAGCTTGGTTTCAAAAGTATATAGTTATTTATTTAAAATACACATAAGTTAAAAACACTCTAGCAAAAATATAGTAAAAACACTTCAACACAGTTATACTGAAAGTAAATTCAATCCTTTCTCCTATCTAGACAACTCTAGGTTAACACCACTTAATTAAAACAGAGGTGAGTGCTTAACGTTAGATGACACTCTAGTAGTTTCCAAGAAAGGGAGAGAAAAAGCAGAAATAGGTTAGACACACCACTCTAAGGTCCAGAACACTTGCAATAGGCTTAAAGAAGAATAAAGTCACAGGTGAGCAAAAGTCACTAGGCAGGGCCCACTCTTAGAGTAGCCGGCGCGAAAATGTGCCCAAGATCACACTGTTAGTTAGAGATTCAAAGTCTTGCAAAGAGTCAAAAAGAGTTTAGAGTGGCTCAGAAAGTTTAGCCAAAGTGTCCTAGGCACTCCCAGGTTCGAAAGCCGGGGACTAAATCTACCCCGTACAGTCGGTAGCAAGGGAAGCCAGGCGGAACACAGTACCTTAAGCGGAAAGGATCCTCCAGCGGGGGCAGTTGTTCCAGGCAGCGACAGCAAGGCTCGACGTCGGTCAGGGGAGAAGAATATCTCGCTGAAGAGCAGAAGAGAAAGGTCGTAGCACTGCCCGGGAAGAAACCAGCCGCGGAGTCCTCCGGTTAAAGGGTTGGTACCGACTTTCGCGGTATGGGGGTAAAGTGTGGTATTCCGGATGCCGGGGTGCTTGGCACAGGCAAGGCGGCCACGAGATACCTCAAAAGGACGGAAAGAAGGCGAAAACTGGTTGTCCCCACCAGTCAAGGGAAGGAGCCACTCCGTTAAGAGTTCTCCTCGGTCGTCGGGAAAAAGTGGTGAGACGGTTCAGCAGGGCTCCACCGGGTGGTGTCGTCGAAGCAGGTCGGCTCAGCTCTTCCCTCGTCGGATTCTTGGTCCTGTGGCGACTTCTGAAGTCCCAGTCCCCAAAGCCCTGCTTTTATGCAGCAAACCCCCATTCACCCAGCCTAGCTGTCACTCAAACATGCTAAGTGGTGAGCCGGGCGGCTCACCACTTGGGCCAATCAGGACGGAGTGCGACTTGAGTTACCAAGGTAACTCAGTCCAGGGTGCCTAAATCCCCCTCCACCCCTCCTAAGTACCCCAGACAGAGTGGCACCACTTTGGAGGGCTTCTGTGGAGAAGCCCGCCAAAAGTGGAACAAAGGGCTCCACTTTGGGTCAGAGTTACAGAGGCGAACACCAACGCCATTTTTGAATCAAGTTTTGGCAAAAAGTCCCAACCGGAGTTATAAAAATAAATATATAAACCGGCGGTATGTTTAAGGCTACCGTAAATAAATAATTAAATGTGTTAGCCTAAAACAATGGGAAATCCCATAGGGAAATATTCGCGGTCGAATATAAAAAGTAGTTTCCACTGCCACCAGCCAAAACTCGATCAGGGGGGACGGAGACGTGCCCCCTCGACTAACAGACCCTGGGGCAATCGAATTGCCCCAGCCAGTACGTCCACAATATGATGGTTTGTACTGGTTCTGTTCAGGATTCAAGACTAGCAAAGTCTTTGGTGACTTTACATGCCCTGGGAGACAGTAGTCAGTCCCAGGGTATGGAGTCTATGTTGGGGAGTCCCTAGGACACCCCTGGGTCACGGCACAGAGGGTGCTGTGTGACCCACATCACAAAAATACATGAGGCCCTATGGAGTAAAAGACCCCATAGCCCATTCAACACAAGGTTTAACCAAGAAAACACACTTCAACATGTCCAAGAGTGAGGGTAAAAGAGTCTCACTCTTGGCAGGAGAAAAAAATTAAACCCCAGAAATCCAGCAAAGCTGCTGGGGGACTCACTAGGTAGGGAAATTCAGCCTAACCAGAGAATTCTCCCTAACACACAGGAACAGGGTCACTGTTAATATGCCTGCACTGCCTGTGTGGCCTCAGGGTGGCATCCAGTCTGCGTGCCTCAGGGACAGGGTCACTGTTAGTATGCCTGCGTTGCCTGTGTGGGCCTCATGGTGGCATCCAGTCTGCATGGCACAGGAACAGGGTCACTGTTAGTATGCCTGCACTGCCTGTGTGGCCTCAGGGTGGCATCCAGTCTGCGTGCCTCAGGGACAGGGTCACTGTTAGTATGCCTGCAATGCCTGTGTGGGCCTCAGGTTGGCATCCAGCCTGCGTGGCATAGGGACGGGTGACTGTTACTATGCTTGCACTGCCTGTGTGGGCCTCAGGGTGGCATCCAGTCTGCGTGGCACAGGAACAGGGTCACTGTTACTATTCCTGCGCTGCCTGTGTGGGCCTCAGGTTGGCATCCAGCCTGCGTGGCACAGGGACGGGTGACTGTTACTATGCTTGCACTGCCTGTGTGGGCCTCAGGGTGGCATCCAGTCTGCATGGCACAGGAACAGGGTCACTGTTGCTATGCCTGCGCTGCCTGTGTGGGCCTCAGGTTGGCATCCAGTCTGCGTGGTACAGGGACAGGGTCACTGTTACTATGCCTGCGCTGCCTGTGTGGGCCTCAGGTTGGCATCCAGTCTGCGTGGCACAGGAACAGGGTCATTGTTACTATGCCTGCACTGCCTGTGTGGGCCTCAGGGTGGCATCCATTCTGCGTGGCACAGGAACAGGGTCATTGTTACTATGCGTGCACTGCCTGTGTGGGCCTCAGGGTGGCATCCAGTCTGCGTGGCACAGGAACAGGGTCCCTGTTACTATTCCCGCGCTGCCTGTGTGGGCCTCAGGTTGGCATCCAGTCTGTATAGCACAGGAACAGGGTCACTGTTACTATTCCCGCGCTGCCTGTGTGGCCTCAGGGTGGCATCCGTTATGCATGGCACAGGAACAGGGTCATTGTTACTATGCCTGCACTGCCTGTGTGGGCCTCAGGTTGGCATCCAGTCTGTGTGGCACAGGAACAGAGTCACTGTTACTATGCCTGCAATTCCTGTGTGGGCCTCAGGTTGGCATCCATGCCTGCACTGCCTGTGTGGGTCCTAGGTTGGCATCGAGTCCGCGTGGCACAGGCATCATTGTCTCCAAGCTTTGCAGTAAGTGCAGTTAATGCTTAAATGGCATAGCAAGGCTGAGGCAGCTGGCAGAGTGGCACACACATGTTATACACAAACAAGAAAGAGTACAACCCACCACCACCTTGTTTCTTCGTTTTTTAAAGGAATCTTCCTGTCTTGAAGCTCATGTTACTCATGTGAATATGTTCTTGACTCCCAGTCGCTTATCACATGATGACGCCCAGTGTGGGTGCCAGGCCAAGGCTACGGTTATCTATGGGTCCTGCCCAGGTTTGCTGGATGGCTTGGGCAGGAGGGACCTAACATCAGAGCTATGGCTGTAGACTCTTCTCACACTGCTGATGAATGTTATTGTGTGGTATTGGGTTTTGTGCTCCACACTGCTGCTAAATGTTATTGTGTGGTATTGGGATTTGTGCCACACACTGCTGCTAAATGTTATTATGTGGTACTGAGATTTGTGCCGCACACTGCTGCTAAATGTTATTGTGTGGTATTGGGATTTGTGCCACACACTGCTGCTAAATGTTATTGTGTGGTACTGGGATTTGTGCCGCACACTGCTGCTAAATGTTATTGTGTGGTACTGGGATTTGTGCCGCACACTGCTGCTAAATGTTATTGTGTGTCACAGGGATTTGTGCCGCACACTGCTGCTAAATGTTATTGTTTGGTACTGGGATTTGTGCCGCACACTGCTGCTAAATGTTATTGTTTGGTATTGGGATTTGTGCCACACACTGCGCTAAATGTTAATGTGTGGTATTGGGATGTGTGCCGCACACTGCTGCCAAATGTTATTGTGTGGTATTGGGATTTGGGCCTCACACTGCTGGTGAATGTTATTGTGTGGTACTGGGATGTGTGCCGCACACTGCTGCCAAATGTTATTGTGTGGTATTGGGATTTGTGCCGCACACTGCTGCTAAATGTTATTGTGTGGTATTGGAATGTGTGCTGCACACTGCTGGTGAATGTTATTGTGTGGTATTGAGATTTGTGCCGCACACTGCTGGTAAATGTTATTGTGTGGTATTGGGATTTGTGCCGCACACTGCTGCTAAATGTTATTGTGTGGTACTGGGATTTTGTGCGGCACACTGCTGATAAATGTTATTGTGTGGTATTGGCATTTGGGCCTCACACTGCTGGTGAATGTTATTGTGTGGTACTGGGATGTGTGCCGCACACTGCTGCCAAATGTTATTGTGTGGTATTGGGATTTGTGTGGCACACTGCTGCTAAATGTTATTGTTTGGTACTGGGATTTGTGCCGCACACTGCTTCTAAATGTTATTGTGTGGTATTGGCATGTGTGCGGCACACTACTGCTAAATGTTATTGTGTGGTACTGGGATTTGTGCCGCACACTGCTGCTAAATGTTATTGTGTGGTATTGGATGTGTTCCGCACACTGCTGCTGAATGTTATTGTGTGGTATTGGGATTTGTGCCGCACACTGCTGATGAATGTTATTGTCTGGTATTGGGATTTGTGCCGCACACTGCTGGTAAATGTTATTGTGTGGTATTGGGATTTGTGCCACACACTGCTGCTGAATGTTATTGTGTGGTATTGGGATTTGTGCCACACACTGCTGCTGAATGTTATTGTGTGGTATTGGGATTTGTGCCGCACACTGCTGCTGAATGTTATTGTCTGGTATTGGGATGTGTGCCGCACACTGCTGCTAAATGTTATTGTCTGGTATTGGATTTGTGTTGCACGCTGCTGCTAAATGTTATTGTGTGGTATTGGGATTTGCGCCGCACACTGCTGGTGAATGTTATTGTGTGGTATTGTGATTTGTGCCGCACACTGCTGCTGAATGTTATTGTCTGGTATTGGTATGTGTGCCGCACACTGCTGCTAAATGTTATTGTGTGGTATTGGGATGTGTGCCGCACACTGCTGCTAAATGTTATTGTGTGGTATTGGGATTTGTGCCGCACACTGCTGCTAAATGTTATTGTGTGGTATTGGGATGTGTGCCGCACACTGCTGCTAAATGTTATTGTGTGGTATTGGGATTGGTGCTGCACACTGCTGCTAAATGTTATTGTGTGGTATTGGGATTGGTGCCGCACAGTGCTGCTAAATGTTATTGTGTGGTATTGGGATTTGTGCCGCACACTGCTGCTAAATGTTATTGTGTGGTATTGGGATTTGTGCCGCACACTGCTGCTAAATGTTATTGTGTGGTATTGGGATGTGTGCCGCACACTGCTGCTAAACGTTATTGTGTGGTATTGGGTTGTGTGCCACACACTGCTGCTAAATGTTATTGTGTGGTATGGGATTTTGTGCGGCACACTGCTGGTGAATGTTATTGTGTGGTATTGGGATTTGTGCCGCACACTGCTGGTAAATGTTATTGTGTGGTATTGGGATTTGTGCCGCACACTGCTGCTAAATGTTATTGTGTGGTACTGGGATTTTGTGCGGCACACTGCTGATAAATGTTATTGTGTGGTATTGGCATTTGGGCCTCACACTGCTGGTGAATGTTATTGTGTGGTATTGGGATGTGTGCCGCACACTGCTGCCAAATGTTATTGTGTGGTATTGGGATTTGTGTGGCACACTGCTGCTAAATGTTATTGTTTGGTACTGGGATTTGTGCCGCACACTGCTTCTAAATGTTATTGTGTGGTATTGGCATGTGTGCGGCACACTGCTGCTAAATGTTATTGTGTGGTACTGGGATTTGTGCCGCACACTGCTGCTAAATGTTATTGTGTGGTATTGGGATTTGTGCCGCACACTGCTGCTAAATGTTATTGTGTGGTATTGGGATGTGTGCCGCACACTGCTGCTAAACGTTATTGTGTGGTATTGGGATGTGTGCCGCACACTGCTGCTAAATGTTATTGTTTGGTACTGGGATTTGTGCCGCACACTGCTTCTAAATGTTATTGTGTGGTATTGGGATGTGTGCCGCACACTGCTGCTAAATGTTATTGTTTGGTACTGGGATTTGTGCCGCACACTGCTTCTAAATGTTATTGTGTGGTATTGGGATGTGTGCCGCACACTGCTGCTAAACGTTATTGTGTGGTATTGGGATGTGTGCCGCACACTGCTGCTAAACGTTATTGTGTGGTATTGGGATGTGTGCCGCACACTGCTGCTAAATGTTATTGTGTGGTATGGGATTTTGTGCGGCACACTGCTGCTAAATGTTATTGTGTGGTATGGGATTTTGTGCGGCACACTGCTGCTTAATGTTGTGTGGTGTTGGGATTTGTGCCGCACACTGCTGCTGAATGTTGTGTGGTGTTGGGATGTGTGCCGCACACTGCTGCTGAATGTTGTGTGGTGTTGGGATGTGTGCCGCACACTGCTGCTGAATGTTGTGTGGTGTTGGGATGTGTGCCGCATACTGCTGCTGAATGTTATTGTGTGGTATTGGGTTTTGTGCGGCACACTGCTGCTGAATGTTATTGTGTGGTATTGTGATGTGTGCGGCACACTGCTGCTGAATGTTATTGTGTGGTATTGTGATGTGTGCGGCACACTGCTGCTGAATGTTATTGTGTGGTATTGTGATGTGTGCGGCACACTGCTGCTGAATGTTATTGTGTGGTATTGTGATGTGTGCGGCACACTGCTGCTGAATGTTATTGTGTGGTGTTGTGATGTGTGCGGCACACTGCTGCTGAATGTTATTGTGTGGTACTGGGATGTGTGCGGCACACTGCTGCTGAATGTTATTGTGTGGTACTGGGATGTGTGCCGCACACTGCTGCTGAATGTTATTGTGTGGTACTGGGATGTGTGCCGCACACTGCTGCTGAATGTTATTGTGTGGTACTGGGATGTGTGCCGCACACTGCTGCTGAATGTTGTGTGGTATTGGGTTTTGTGCCGCACACTGCTGCTGAATGTTATTGTGTGGTACTGGGATGTGTGCCGCACACTGCTGCTGAACATTATTGTGTGGTACTGGGATGTGTGCCGCACACTGCTGCTGAATGATGTGTGGTACTGGGATTTGTGCCGCACACTGCTGCTGAATATTAATGTGTGGTGTTGGGATGTGTGCTGCACACTGCTGCTGAATGTTATTGTGTGGTATCGGGATGTGTGCCGCACACTGCTGCTGAATGTTATTGTGTGGTGTTGGGATTTGTGCGGCACACTGCTGCTGAATGTTGTGTGGTGTTGGGATTTGTGCGGCACACTGCTGCTGAATGTTATTGTGTGGTACTGGGATTTGGGATTTGTGCCGCACACTGCTGCTGAATGTTATTGTGTGGTACTGGGATTTGGGATTTGTGCGGCACACTGCTGCTGAATGTTATTGTGTGGTACTGGGATTTGGGATTTGTGCGGCACACTGCTGCTGAATGTTATTTTGTGGTACTGGGATTTGGGATTTGTGCGGCACACTGCTGCTGAATGTTATTGTGTGGTATTGGATGTGTTCCGCACACTGCTGCTGAATGTTATTGTGTGGTATTGGGATTTGTGCCGCACACTGCTGATGAATGTTATTGTCTGGTATTGGGATTTGTGCCGCACACTGCTGGTAAATGTTATTGTGTGGTATTGGGATTTGTGCCACACACTGCTGCTGAATGTTATTGTGTGGTATTGGGATTTGTGCCACACACTGCTGCTGAATGTTATTGTGTGGTATTGGGATTTGTGCCGCACACTGCTGCTGAATGTTATTGTCTGGTATTGGGATGTGTGCCGCACACTGCTGCTAAATGTTATTGTCTGGTATTGGATTTGTGTTGCACGCTGCTGCTAAATGTTATTGTGTGGTATTGGGATTTGCGCCGCACACTGCTGGTGAATGTTATTGTGTGGTATTGGGATTTGTGCCGCACACTGCTGCTGAATGTTATTGTCTGGTATTGGTATGTGTGCCGCACACTGCTGCTAAATGTTATTGTGTGGTATTGGGATGTGTGCCGCACACTGCTGCTAAATGTTATTGTGTGGTATTGGGATTTGTGCCGCACACTGCTGCTAAATGTTATTGTGTGGTATTGGGATGTGTGCCGCACACTGCTGCTAAATGTTATTGTGTGGTATTGGGATTGGTGCTGCACACTGCTGCTAAATGTTATTGTGTGGTATTGGGATTGGTGCCGCACAGTGCTGCTAAATGTTATTGTGTGGTATTGGGATTTGTGCCGCACACTGCTGCTAAATGTTATTGTGTGGTATTGGGATTTGTGCCGCACACTGCTGCTAAATGTTATTGTGTGGTATTGGGATGTGTGCCGCACACTGCTGCTAAACGTTATTGTGTGGTATTGGGTTGTGTGCCACACACTGCTGCTAAATGTTATTGTGTGGTATGGGATTTTGTGCGGCACACTGCTGGTGAATGTTATTGTGTGGTATTGGGATTTGTGCCGCACACTGCTGGTAAATGTTATTGTGTGGTATTGGGATTTGTGCCGCACACTGCTGCTAAATGTTATTGTGTGGTACTGGGATTTTGTGCGGCACACTGCTGATAAATGTTATTGTGTGGTATTGGCATTTGGGCCTCACACTGCTGGTGAATGTTATTGTGTGGTATTGGGATGTGTGCCGCACACTGCTGCCAAATGTTATTGTGTGGTATTGGGATTTGTGTGGCACACTGCTGCTAAATGTTATTGTTTGGTACTGGGATTTGTGCCGCACACTGCTTCTAAATGTTATTGTGTGGTATTGGCATGTGTGCGGCACACTGCTGCTAAATGTTATTGTGTGGTACTGGGATTTGTGCCGCACACTGCTGCTAAATGTTATTGTGTGGTATTGGGATTTGTGCCGCACACTGCTGCTAAATGTTATTGTGTGGTATTGGGATGTGTGCCGCACACTGCTGCTAAACGTTATTGTGTGGTATTGGGATGTGTGCCGCACACTGCTGCTAAATGTTATTGTTTGGTACTGGGATTTGTGCCGCACACTGCTTCTAAATGTTATTGTGTGGTATTGGGATGTGTGCCGCACACTGCTGCTAAATGTTATTGTTTGGTACTGGGATTTGTGCCGCACACTGCTTCTAAATGTTATTGTGTGGTATTGGGATGTGTGCCGCACACTGCTGCTAAACGTTATTGTGTGGTAGTGGGATGTGTGCCGCACACTGCTGCTAAACGTTATTGTGTGGTATTGGGATGTGTGCCGCACACTGCTGCTAAACGTTATTGTGTGGTATTGGGATGTGTGCCGCACACTGCTGCTAAATGTTATTGTGTGGTATGGGATTTTGTGCGGCACACTGCTGCTAAATGTTATTGTGTGGTATGGGATTTTGTGCGGCACACTGCTGCTGAATGTTGTGTGGTGTTGGGATTTGTGCCGCACACTGCTGCTGAATGTTGTGTGGTGTTGGGATGTGTGCCGCACACTGCTGCTGAATGTTGTGTGGTGTTGGGATGTGTGCCGCACACTGCTGCTGAATGTTGTGTGGTGTTGGGATGTGTGCCGCACACTGCTGCTGAATGTTATTGTGTGGTATTGGGTTTTGTGCGGCACACTGCTGCTGAATGTTATTGTGTGGTATTGTGATGTGTGCGGCACACTGCTGCTGAATGTTATTGTGTGGTATTGTGATGTGTGCGGCACACTGCTGCTGAATGTTATTGTGTGGTATTGTGATGTGTGCGGCACACTGCTGCTGAATGTTATTGTGTGGTATTGTGATGTGTGCGGCACACTGCTGCTGAATGTTATTGTGTGGTGTTGTGATGTGTGCGGCACACTGCTGCTGAATGTTATTGTGTGGTACTGGGATGTGTGCGGCACACTGCTGCTGAATGTTATTGTGTGGTACTGGGATGTGTGCCGCACACTGCTGCTGAATGTTATTGTGTGGTACTGGGATGTGTGCCGCACACTGCTGCTGAATGTTATTGTGTGGTACTGGGATGTGTGCCGCACACTGCTGCTGAATGTTGTGTGATATTGGGTTTTGTGCCACACACTGCTGCTGAATGTTATTGTGTGGTACTGGGATGTGTGCCGCACACTGCTGCTGAACGTTATTGTGTGGTACTGGGATGTGTGCCGCACACTGCTGCTGAATGATGTGTGGTACTGGGGTTTGTGCCGCACACTGCTGCTGAATGTTAATGTGTGGTGTTGGGATGTGTGCCGCACACTGCTGCTGAATGTTATTGTGTGGTATCGGGATGTGTGCCGCACACTGCTGCTGAATGTTGTGTGGTGTTGGGATTTGTGCGGCACACTGCTGCTGAATGTTATTGTGTGGTACTGGGATTTGGGATTTGTGCTGCACACTGCTGCTGAATGTTATTGTGTGGTACTGGGATTTGGGATTTGTGCGGCACACTGCTGCTGAATGTTATTGTGTGGTACTGGGATTTGGGATTTGTGCGGCACACTGCTGCTGAATGTTATTGTGTGGTACTGGGATTTGGGATTTGTGCGGCACACTGCTGCTGAATGTTATTGTGTGGTACTGGGATTTGGGATTTGTGCGGCACACTGCTGCTGAATGTTATTGTGTGGTACTGGGATTTGGGATTTGTGCGGCACACTGCTGCTGAATGTTATTGTGTGGTACTGGGATTTGGGATTTGTGCGGCACACTGCTGCTGAATGTTATTGTGTGGTACTGGGATTTGGGATTTGTGCGGCACACTGCTGCTGAATGTTATTGTGTGGTACTGGGATTTGGGATTTGTGCGGCACACTGCTGCTGAATGTTATTGTGTGGTACTGGGATTTGGGATTTGTGCGGCACACTGCTGCTGAATGTTATTGTGTGGTAATGGGATTTGGGATTTGTGCGGCACACTGCTGCTGAATGTTATTGTGTGGTACTGGGATTTGGGATTTGTGCGGCACACTGCTGCTGAATGTTATTGTGTGGTACTGGGATTTGGGATTTGTGCGGCACACTGCTGCTGAATGTTATTGTGTGGTACTGGGATTTGGGATTTGTGCGGCACACTGCTGCTGAATGTTATTGTGTGGTACTGGGATTTGGGATTTGTGCGGCACACTGCTGCTGAATGTTATTGTGTGGTACTGGGATTTGGGATTTGTGCGGCACACTGCTGCTGAATGTTATTGTGTGGTACTGGGATTTGGGATTTGTGCGGCACACTGCTGCTGAATGTTATTGTGTGGTACTGGGATTTGGGATTTGTGCGGCACACTGCTGCTGAATGTTATTGTGTGGTACTGGGATTTGGGATTTGTGCGGCACACTGCTGCTGAATGTTATTGTGTGGTACTGGGATTTGGGATTTGTGCGGCACACTGCTGCTGAATGTTATTGTGTGGTACTGGGATTTGGGATTTGTGCGGCACACTGCTGCTGAATGTTATTGTGTGGTACTGGGATTTGGGATTTGTGCGGCACACTGCTGCTGAATGTTATTGTGTGGTACTGGGATTTGGGATTTGTGCGGCACACTGCTGCTGAATGTTATTGTGTGGTACTGGGATTTGGGATTTGTGCGGCACACTGCTGCTGAATGTTATTGTGTGGTACTGGGATTTGGGATTTGTGCGGCACACTGCTGCTGAATGTTATTGTGTGGTACTGGGATTTGGGATTTGTGCGGCACACTGCTGCTGAATGTTATTGTGTGGTACTGGGATTTGGGATTTGTGCGGCACACTGCTGCTGAATGTTATTGTGTGGTACTGGGATTTGGGATTTGTGCGGCACACTGCTGCTGAATGTTATTGTGTGGTACTGGGATTTGGGATGTGTGCGGCACACTGCTGCTGAATGTTATTGTGTGGTACTGGGATTTGGGATGTGTGCGGCACACTGCTGCTGAATGTTATTGTGTGGTACTGGGATTTGGGATTTGTGCGGCACACTGCTGCTGAATGTTATTGTGTGGTACTGGGATTTGGGATTTGTGCGGCACACTGCTGCTGAATGTTATTGTGTGGTACTGGGATTTGGGATGTGTGCGGCACACTGCTGCTGAATGTTATTGTGTGGTACTGGGATTTGGGATTTGTGCGGCGCACTGCTGCTGAATGTTATTGTGTGGTACTGGGATTTGGGATTTGTGCGGCACACTGCTGCTGAATGTTATTGTGTGGTACTGGGATTTGGGATTTGTGCGGCACACTGCTGCTGAATGTTATTGTGTGGTACTGGGATTTGGGATTTGTGCGGCACACTGCTGCTGAATGTTATTGTGTGGTACTGGGATTTGGGATGTGTGCGGCACACTGCTGCTGAATGTTATTGTGTGGTACTGGGATTTGGGATGTGTGCGGCACACTGCTGCTGAATGTTGTGTGGTACTGGGATTTGGGATGTGTGCGGCACACTGCTGCTGAATGTTATTGTGTGGTACTGGGATTTGGGATTTGTGCGGCACACTGCTGCTGAATGTTATTGTGTGGTACTGGGATTTGGGATTTGTGCGGCACACTGCTGCTGAATGTTATTGTGTGGTACTGGGATTTGGGATTTGTGCGGCACACTGCTGCTGAATGTTATTGTGTGGTACTGGGATTTGGGATTTGTGCGGCACACTGCTGCTGAATGTTATTGTGTGGTACTGGGATTTGGGATGTGTGCGGCACACTGCTGCTGAATGTTATTGTGTGGTACTGGGATTTGGGATTTGTGCGGCACACTGCTGCTGAATGTTATTGTGTGGTACTGGGATTTGGGATTTGTGCGGCACACTGCTGCTGAATGTTATTGTGTGGTACTGGGATTTGGGATTTGTGCGGCACACTGCTGCTGAATGTTATTGTGTGGTACTGGGATTTGGGATTTGTGCGGCACACTGCTGCTGAATGTTATTGTGTGGTACTGGGATTTGGGATGTGTGCGGCACACTGCTGCTGAATGTTATTGTGTGGTACTGGGATTTGGGATTTGTGCGGCACACTGCTGCTGAATGTTGTGTGGTACTGGGATTTGGGATGTGTGCGGCACACTGCTGCTGAATGTTATTGTGTGGTACTGGGATTTGGGATTTGTGCGGCACACTGCTGCTGAATGTTATTGTGTGGTACTGGGATTTGGGATTTGTGCGGCACACTGCTGCTGAATGTTATTGTGTGGTACTGGGATTTGGGATTTGTGCGGCACACTGCTGCTGAATGTTATTGTGTGGTACTGGGATTTGGGATTTGTGCGGCACACTGCTGCTGAATGTTATTGTGTGGTACTGGGATTTGGGATGTGTGCGGCACACTGCTGCTGAATGTTATTGTGTGGTACTGGGATTTGGGATTTGTGCGGCACACTGCTGCTGAATGTTATTGTGTGGTACTGGGATTTGGGATTTGTGCGGCACACTGCTGCTGAATGTTATTGTGTGGTACTGGGATTTGGGATTTGTGCGGCACACTGCTGCTGAATGTTATTGTGTGGTACTGGGATTTGGGATTTGTGCGGCACACTGCTGCTGAATGTTATTGTGTGGTACTGGGATTTGGGATTTGTGCGGCACACTGCTGCTGAATGTTATTGTGTGGTACTGGGATTTGGGATTTGTGCGGCACACTGCTGCTGAATGTTATTGTGTGGTACTGGGATTTGGGATTTGTGCGGCACACTGCTGCTGAATGTTATTGTGTGGTACTGGGATTTGGGATTTGTGCGGCACACTGCTGCTGAATGTTATTGTGTGGTACTGGGATTTGGGATTTGTGCGGCACACTGCTGCTGAATGTTATTGTGTGGTACTGGGATTTGGGATTTGTGCGGCACACTGCTGCTGAATGTTATTGTGTGGTACTGGGATTTGGGATTTGTGCGGCACACTGCTGCTGAATGTTATTGTGTGGTACTGGGATTTGGGATTTGTGCGGCACACTGCTGCTGAATGTTATTGTGTGGTACTGGGATTTGGGATTTGTGCGGCACACTGCTGCTGAATGTTATTGTGTGGTACTGGGATTTGGGATTTGTGCGGCACACTGCTGCTGAATGTTATTGTGTGGTACTGGGATTTGGGATTTGTGCGGCACACTGCTGCTGAATGTTATTGTGTGGTACTGGGATTTGGGATTTGTGCGGCACACTGCTGCTGAATGTTATTGTGTGGTACTGGGATTTGGGATTTGTGCGGCACACTGCTGCTGAATGTTATTGTGTGGTACTGGGATTTGGGATTTGTGCGGCACACTGCTGCTGAATGTTATTGTGTGGTACTGGGATTTGGGATTTGTGCGGCACACTGCTGCTGAATGTTATTGTGTGGTACTGGGATTTGGGATTTGTGCGGCACACTGCTGCTGAATGTTATTGTGTGGTACTGGGATTTGGGATTTGTGCGGCACACTGCTGCTGAATGTTATTGTGTGGTACTGGGATTTGGGATTTGTGCGGCACACTGCTGCTGAATGTTATTGTGTGGTACTGGGATTTGGGATTTGTGCGGCACACTGCTGCTGAATGTTATTGTGTGGTACTGGGATTTGGGATGTGTGCGGCACACTGCTGCTGAATGTTATTGTGTGGTACTGGGATTTGGGATTTGTGCGGCACACTGCTGCTGAATGTTATTGTGTGGTACTGGGATTTGGGATTTGTGCGGCACACTGCTGCTGAATGTTATTGTGTGGTACTGGGATTTGGGATGTGTGCGGCACACTGCTGCTGAATGTTATTGTGTGGTACTGGGATTTGGGATTTGTGCGGCACACTGCTGCTGAATGTTATTGTGTGGTACTGGGATTTGGGATTTGTGCGGCACACTGCTGCTGAATGTTATTGTGTGGTACTGGGATTTGGGATTTGTGCGGCACACTGCTGCTGAATGTTATTGTGTGGTACTGGGATTTGGGATTTGTGCGGCACACTGCTGCTGAATGTTATTGTGTGGTACTGGGATTTGGGATGTGTGCGGCACACTGCTGCTGAATGTTATTGTGTGGTACTGGGATTTGGGATTTGTGCGGCACACTGCTGCTGAATGTTGTGTGGTACTGGGATTTGGGATGTGTGCGGCACACTGCTGCTGAATGTTATTGTGTGGTACTGGGATTTGGGATTTGTGCGGCACACTGCTGCTGAATGTTATTGTGTGGTACTGGGATTTGGGATTTGTGCGGCACACTGCTGCTGAATGTTATTGTGTGGTACTGGGATTTGGGATTTGTGCGGCACACTGCTGCTGAATGTTATTGTGTGGTACTGGGGTTTGGGATTTGTGCGGCACACTGCTGCTGAATGTTATTGTGTGGTATTGTGATGTGTGCGGCACACTGCTGCTGAATGTTATTGTGTGGTACTGGGATTTGGGATGTGTGCGGCACACTGCTGCTGAATGTTATTGTGTGGTGTTGTGATGTGTGCGGCACACTGCTGGTGAATGTTGTGTGGTGTTGGGATTTGGGATGTGTGCGGCACACTGCTGCTGAATGTTATTGTGTGGTACTGGGATTTGGGATTTGTGCGGCACACTGCTGCTGAATGTTATTGTGTGGTACTGGGATTTGGGATTTGTGCGGCACACTGCTGCTGAATGTTGTGTGGTACTGGGATTTGGGATGTGTGCGGCACACTGCTGCTGAATGTTATTGTGTGGTACTGGGATTTGGGATTTGTGCGGCACACTGCTGCTGAATGTTATTGTGTGGTACTGGGATTTGGGATTTGTGCGGCACACTGCTGCTGAATGTTATTGTGTGGTACTGGGATTTGGGATTTGTGCGGCACACTGCTGCTGAATGTTATTGTGTGGTACTGGGATTTGGGATTTGTGCGGCACACTGCTGCTGAATGTTATTGTGTGGTACTGGGATTTGGGATTTGTGCGGCACACTGCTGCTGAATGTTATTGTGTGGTACTGGGATTTGGGATTTGTGCGGCACACTGCTGCTGAATGTTATTGTGTGGTACTGGGATTTGGGATTTGTGCGGCACACTGCTGCTGAATGTTATTGTGTGGTACTGGGATTTGGGATTTGTGCGGCACACTGCTGCTGAATGTTATTGTGTGGTACTGGGATTTGGGATTTGTGCGGCACACTGCTGCTGAATGTTATTGTGTGGTACTGGGATTTGGGATTTGTGCGGCACACTGCTGCTGAATGTTATTGTGTGGTACTGGGATTTGGGATGTGTGCGGCACACTGCTGCTGAATGTTATTGTGTGGTACTGGGATTTGGGATTTGTGCGGCACACTGCTGCTGAATGTTATTGTGTGGTACTGGGATTTGGGATTTGTGCGGCACACTGCTGCTGAATGTTATTGTGTGGTACTGGGATTTGGGATTTGTGCGGCACACTGCTGCTGAATGTTATTGTGTGGTACTGGGATTTGGGATTTGTGCGGCACACTGCTGCTGAATGTTATTGTGTGGTACTGGGATTTGGGATTTGTGCGGCACACTGCTGCTGAATGTTATTGTGTGGTACTGGGATTTGGGATTTGTGCGGCACACTGCTGCTGAATGTTATTGTGTGGTATTGTGATGTGTGCGGCACACTGCTGCTGAATGTTATTGTGTGGTACTGGGATTTGGGATGTGTGCGGCACACTGCTGCTGAATGTTATTGTGTGGTGTTGTGATGTGTGCGGCACACTGCTGGTGAATGTTGTGTGGTGTTGGGATGTGTGCGGCACACTGCTGCTGAATGTTATTGTGTGGTGTTGTGATGTGTGCGGCACACTGCTGCTGAATGTTATTGTGTGGTGTTGTGATGTGTGCGGCACACTGCTGGTGAATGTTGTGTGGTGTTGGGATGTGTGCGGCACACTGCTGCTGAATGTTATTGTGTGGTGTTGTGATGTGTGCGGCACACTGCTGGTGAATGTTGTGTGGTGTTGGGATGTGTGCGGCACACTGCTGGTGAATGTTGTGTGGTGTTGGGATGTGTGCGGCACACTGCTGGTGAATGTTGTGTGGTGTTGGGATGTGTGCGGCACACTGCTGGTGAATGTTGTGTGGTGTTGGGATTTGTGCCGCACACTGCTGCTAAATGTTATTGTGTGGTATTGGGATTTGTGCCGCACACTGCTGCTAAACGTTATTGTCTGGTATTGGATTTGTGCCGCACACTGCTGGTAAATGTTATTGTGTGGTATTGGGATTTGTGCCGCACACTGCTGCTAAATGTTATTGTGTGGTTCTGGGATTTGTGCCGCACACTGCTGCTAAATGTTATTGTGTGGTATTGGGATTTGTGCTGCATACTGCTGCTGAACGTTATTGTGTGGTATTGGGATTTGTGCCGCACACTGCTGGTAAATGTTATTGTGTGGTATTGGGATTTGTGCCGCACACTGCTGCTAAATGTTATTGTCTGGTATTGGGAGAGAAGGCCTGAGAAGTAATGCATTTATTTATTTATATATTTATTGGGCACCTATATGGAGCTTATACACAAGTGTTTCCAGCCGCCACAAGATTAAAAAAAGGGGGGAGGGGCAAGGCCTTGTAACATTCTTGCCGTTTAAGGGCAGAGACAAAAGTGATCACGAATTCATAGATAAATACTAACTACAAACTCAACGGACAAATGCATTGATTGAAGGATTCGTAACTATTATCTAAAAGCGTACGACCATAATCATTCTACCACCGTGTGTTAATCCCACTGAGCTATCTTTGTATGATAATAAAGGGTGATGGATGAACGCTCACTCTGCGTGGTACTGGTTCACTCAAACCTCGCCGTAGACTATAAAAGAGGCTCCCAGCAAGTTCCTGTGGTAGTTAATGCTACACTACCAATGCCTGGCCTATTGCTCCCCTGATCCCCTGTTAGGACCTGTGGCGGAACGCGCTCACCTTAATCTTTTCGTTTGGAGTTTCTAGGTTGGCAATCAGTGTGCTGTAAATATATCATGAACACACAGCATCACACGGGCAGTCTTTTCTCTATTGGCTGACCTTTCTATCTGACCCGTCCCATCAACTACTAAACTTCGGACTAAACCGTGGAGATAAGCCCATGTCCCTTATATGGGCATAGCTTAAAATAGGCCCGGGTCTAAGCATTGTGGAAAATATAGTTCCCAAAGTGTCTTCACGGCGCTGTGGACGCAGCAGCTCTTCTACTTTAATGTAGTGAATACACGCGCCCACTAGTAGGTGACACAAGTGATGTTCTAATGAGAGATTCTCGCCCTTTAGAAAAAAAGTCCCATCTAAATCTACAACACTCGCCCCAATTGCTTTAGGACATGGAAAGAGATTCAGGGGAAGCGCCAATGCCCCCACTCTCGTGCGATGGAACTGGATCCATGAGGCCCGTCTCTTGCTTGGATCCAGTCACCTCGCTGTGAGCCATTCGTTACCCCACCTGCATGACACTGGAGATCCCCTCCTGATCCCCCAGGGTCCAGCAAGATCGCACCGCAGCATCCCACCACTGCATTCCCTCTATATATCCCCTCTGCAGGGCTCGCATGGGGCTCTAGAATTCTGCACTTCCAACCCAAGGGGGGCAGCGACGGTGGCCCCGCGCCAGATAGAGCTCTCCACTTGATGCAGGAATTCTCAGCCCCAGGTGGGAACACTTCTGTACCACAGGCAGGTTCGGGCGCCACTTTTGCCTCATAGAATCTGCGCTATTTCAGTTTTATTCTCAGCATGTGTGAGGCCATAAGGTGGCTTTGTTCATCAGCCAATCAGAGCCGTGCCCATTGCAATGACTGCTTAAAATGGGGCACCCCAAGTATACAATACTCCCCACTGCCTCCAAAACCTCTGAATTCAAATGCCAAGAGAAGGGCTTCCCGAGAATCAGTACCTTAGTATTGGAGACAGTACTGTGCAGGGAGGTCGCAGCTGCCGCGTGATCGGTCTCTGCAGACCAATCGGAAAGCAGGGTGTGATATGTGCATTGTCGATCTTAGGGGACGCCCATGGGTTACCTTACAGATAGTCTCCTACACCTGACACGTAAAGGCTGAGCGAGTATCAGTGCACCCCCCCCCCCCCCCCCGGATAGGGTCCCCTGTGGTCTAACTCGGCCCTTAGTCTGCTCATGGGGCCCTCCTATAAGCCCCAGCAGATTCGGGGGAATACCCCAGTCCAGTAGTTTGTTCCACACCGTATTCCTTTTCACCAGGTCGAAAGCAGAACTTAAATCGAAAGATGCCACATAGACCTTTTATATAAACTCATTCGGATCTTATCCTGAAAGCATGTCAGGAGAAAGCCGTGTAAACGGGTGACATGCATTCCTTTCAACGGGTGGCATGCATTCCTTTCAACGGGTGGCATGCATTCCTTTCAACGGGTGGCATGCATTCTTTTGAACGGGTGGCATGCATTCGTTTGAACGGGTGGCATGCATTCCTTTCAACGGGTGGCATGCATTCCTTTCAACGGGTGGCATGCATTCTTTTGAACGGGTGGCATGCATTCGTTTGAACGGGTGGCATGCATTCCTTTGAACGGGTGGCATGCATTCCTTTGAACGGGTGGCATGCATTCCTTTGAACGGGTGGCATGCATTAGTTTGAACGGGTGGCATGCATTCCTTTGAACGGGTGGCATGCATTCGTTTGAACGGGTGGCATGCATTCCTTTGAACGGGTGGCATGCATTCGTTTGAACGGGTGGCATGCATTCATTTGAACGGGTGGCATGCATTCGTTTGAACGGGTGGCATGCATTCCTTTGAACGGGTGGCATGCATTCATTTCAACGGGTGGCATGCATTCCTTTGAACGGGTGGCATGCATTCCTTTGAACGGGTGGCATGCATTCGTTTGAACGGGTGGCATGCATTCCTTTGAACGGGTGGCATGCATTCGTTTGAACGGGTGGCATGCATTCCTTTGAACGGGTGGCATGCATTCCTTTGAACGGGTGGCATGCATTCATTTCAACGGGTGGCATGCATTCCTTTCAACGGGTGGCATGCATTCTTTGGGTCTGGTTTGTGCCGCCAAGATACCACCGGAGGCACGCCTCTAAATGTTCAGGCCCTAGGCTGGCACAACTCTTGCTGTCAGTGTCCAATAAACGTGATTGGACGATAACAGCACGGGTCTAAGGTTACACCCCTTTATTTATGATTCGCCCATATATGTGATGTACGCCATGAGGGTGGGTAGCTACCCTTCTCGATGAGGCGTGAGGATAGAAGCCCAAAGAGCCGGGTCACCTTTAAACAAACGGTTCAATAAGTTATTCAGACCCAGAGCCCTTCAACTACTAGATATTACGATAATACCCTCTACCAGCTGTGGGTCCATTTTGAGTAAGCTATCAGAGCCGACCTCGCGCTATCAATCTGGAATAGGACGGAGATATGATATGATATGATATGGCATTTGTAACGTGCCTATACACAAGTGTTTCAAGGCGCGACGAGGCAGGGAGGGGGTACAAGGGGAGACAGACAATGATCCTACCAGGCCAGGTGTCATTCAGATCGCGCAAGTGCATGGGTAGGGGGGACGGGAAAAGTGCAAGGGGGAAGGGAGAGGGGAAAGTGCAGTACAGGGTTAGTAATGAACAGGATAAATAATAAGGGCCAGCTGGTGGCAAGTGCAAGGTAAGTGCAGACAAGTGCTGGGAAGGGGGCTGTAGGGATACAGAGACAGTCCCGCAGTGCAGGGAACAGTGGCTGGGCCAAGGACCGAGAATGGTGAGTGGCCCGGTTGCAGATTCAGTGCAGTTTCAGTGATTTTAGCAGGGGAGAGGGGGAGAGAAAGCAGAAGCAAAGAGGAAGGTTTTGAGGTGCTTCCGGAACCGGAGGTGGTTCTCCTCAAGTTCCAGAGGGAGGCCCCTGCTGCGGAGAGAGAGATCTACCACCAACTCGTTGCTTGGAGAAGCGGCTGACCCTGAGGGAGTTGGAGGCGGATGAGCGAAGAGCTTGCGAAGGAAGATATTTAGGAAGAGAGAGTTGAAGGTATTTTGGCCCCAGGCCCCAGAAGGCCTTGTGGACAATGCAGAGGGTTTTGAACTTAAATCTCGTGGCCACTGGGAGCCAGTGTAGCGATTTCAGTCCTGGAGAGATACGGTCCCTGGGTTTGAGGCCAAGGACAAGTCTCGCAGTCCTGTTCTGAATGAGTTGCAGAGGGCGGAGAGTAGAGGCAGGCAGATTTAGATAGAGGCTGTTACAGTAGTCCAGCTTCGAGAGAACCAGGGCTCTAGAGACAGTGAGCTTCTGAGTGAAGGAGAGGAAAGGAAGGATACCTCTGAGAAGGTGTAGCTGGTAGTGTGACTTCTTAGAGATGTCAGATATGTTAGGGGAGAAAGAGAGTGTGGAGCGAAGATGACCCCGAGTTTTTTTGCCGTGCAGGTAGGAGCAGGAAGAGGGCCAAGAGAGGCCGGCCAGAGAGCTGCAGGGAAGGAGGGAGTAGGTGTGCCGATGAGGAGAATCTCAGTTTTACTGGCATTAAAGCAGAGGTCGTTGGCGGAACACCATTCCTGGATAGCAGACAGACAGTCAGAGATGAGGGAAGGGGAAGAGGAGGCCGAGGGTAGCCTGAAAATGAGCTGGGTATCATCCGCGTAGCACTGAAAGTTGGGGCAGAGAGCAGTGATGCGGTGAGCAAGAAGTGCCATAAACTGGTTGAACAGCCAGGGAGAGAGGTTAGATCCCTGGGGGACACCACAGGTAGAGAAAAAGATGTCGGAGAGGAAGGACCCAAGTTGGACCTGGGAGGGTTAGTCGGAGAGGAAAGAGGTCAGCCACGCCAGAGACTGACCAGTGATACCCAGGTTATCACTGAGACGGTTGAGCAGGATGGCATGGTTGACAGTATCAAAGGCAGAAGAGAGGTCGAGCAAAATGAGAACACATGGAGTGTTAGAGTCAAGGTTCGAGAGCAGGTCCTCACGGATGTTCAGGAGAGCAGTTTCCATGCTTCTGGCAGCTCTGAAGCCAGACTGATGGTCATGAAGGCTACCAACAGATTCAGCATGGAGATTAAGCTGGGAGATGGCCAGTTTCTCCAGGAGCTTGCCCAGGAAGGGAGTGATAGAGATTGGGCGATAGTTAGCTGGGCAGGAGGGGTTGGAAGAGGGTTTCTTAAGAAGAGGGTACACAAGGGAGTGCTTGAGGGGGGATGGGAAGACTGCAATAAGGAGGGGCACGCAGAGGCAGCATGAGGCAATAAGGAGGGACACACAAAGGCGACAGGAGGCACTAAGGAGGGGCACGCAGAAGCAGCAGGAGGCGATAAGGAGGGACACACAGAGGCGGCAGGAGGCAATAAGGAGGGACACACAGAGGTGGCAGGAGGCAACAAGGAGGGACACGCAGAGGCAGCAGGAGGCAATAAGGAGGGACATGCACAGGTGGCAGGAGGCAATAAGGAATGACATGCAAAGGCGGCAGGAGGCAATAAGCAGGTACATGCAGAGGCGGCAGGAGGCAATAAGCAGGTACGTGCAGAGGCGGCAGGAGGCAATAAGGAGGGACATGCAGAGGTGGCAAGAGGCAAAAAGGAGGGACACGCAGAGGCAGCAGGAGCCATTAAGCAGGGACATGCAGGGGCAGCAGGAGGCAATAAGGAGGGACACACAGAGGCGGCAGGAGGCAATAAGGAGGGACACACAGAGGTGGCAGTAGGCAACAAGGAGGGACACGCAGAGGCAGCAGGAGGCAATAAGGAGGGACATGCACAGGCGGCAGGAGGCAATAAGGAATGACATGCAAAGGCGGCAGGAGGCAATAAGCAGGTACATGCAGAGGCGGCAGAAGGCAATAAGCAGGTACGTGCAGAGGCGGCAGGAGGCAATAAGGAGGGACATGCAGAGGTGGCAAGAAGCAAAAAGGAGGGACACACAGAGGCAGCAGGAGCCATTAAGCAGGGACATGCAGGGGCAGCAGGAGGCAATAAGGAGGGACACGCAAAGGCAACAGGAGGAAATAAACAGCGACACGCAGAGGCGACAGGAGGCAATAAGGAATGACATGCAGAGGTGGCTAGAGGAAAAAAGGAGGGACACGCAGAGGTAGCAGGAGGCATTAAGCAGGGACATGCAGGGGCAGCACGAGGCAATAAGGAGGCACACGCAGAGGCAACAGGAGGCAATAAGGAGGGACATGCACAGGCGGCAGGAGGCAATAAGGAATGACATGCAAAGGCGGCAGGAGGCAATAAGCAGGTACATGCAGAGGCGGCAGGAGGCAATAAGCAGGTACGTGCAGAGGCGGCAGGAGGCAATAAGGAGGGACATGCAGAGGTGGCAAGAGGCAAAAAGGAGGGACACACAGAGGCAGCAGGAGCCATTAAACAGGGACATGCAGGGGCAGCAGGAGGCAATAAGGAGGGACACGCAAAGGCAACAGGAGGAAATAAACAGCGACACGCAGAGGTGGCAGGAGGCAACAAGGAGGGACGCATAGAGGCAGCAGGAGGCAATAAGGTGGGACACGCACAGGCGACAGGAGGCAATAAGGAATGACATGCAGAGGTGGCTAGAGGAAAAAAGGAGGGACACGCAGAGGTAGCAGGAGGCATTAAGCAGGGACATGCAGGGGCAGCACGAGGCAATAAGGAGGCACACGCAGAGGCAACAGGAGGAAATAAAGAGGGACATGCAGAGGCGCAGGAGGGAGATGCGGAGGTGGCAGGAGACAATAAGGAGGGACACACAGAGGCGGCAGGAGGCAATAAAGAGGGACACGCAGAGGCAGCAGGAAACGACAAGGAGGGACACACAGAGGTGGCAGAAGGCAACAAGGAGGGACGCACAGAGGCAGCAGGAGGCAATAAGGAGGGATACGCACAGGCGGCAAGAGGCAATAAGGAATGACATGCAAAGGCGGCAGGAGGCAATAAGCAGGTAAATGCAGAGGCGGCAGGAGGCAATAAGGAGGGACACGCAGAGGTGGCAGGAGGCAATAAGTAGGGACATGCAGAGGTGGCAGGAGGCAATAAGCAGGGACACGCACAGGCGGCAGGAGGCAATAAGGAGGGACACGCAGAGGCGGCAGGAGGCAATAAGGAGGGGCACACAGAGGCAGCAGGAGGCAATAAGGAGGGACACGCACAGACGGCAGGAGGCAATAAGGAGGGACACACAGAGGCGGCAGGAGGCAATAAGGAGGGACACACAGAGGCGGCAGGAGGCAATAAGGAGGGACACGCAGAGGCGACAGGAGGCAATAAGCAGAGACATGCACAGGCGGCAGGAGGCAATAAGGAGGGACATGCAGAGGCGACAGGAGGCAATAAGGAGGTACACGCACAGGCGGCAGTAGGCAATAAGGAGGGACATGCAGAGGCGGCATGAGGCAATAAGGAGGGACACGCACAGGTAGCAGTATGCAATAAGCAGGGACACAGAGGCGTCAGGAGGCAATAAGGAGGGACACACAGAGGCAGCAGGAGGCAATAAGCAGGAACACGCAGAGGCGGCAGGAGGCAATAAGGAGGGAGACACAGAGGCGGCCTGAGGCAATAAGGAGGGAGACGCAGAGGCGGCAGGAGGCAAAAAGCAGGAACACGCAGAGGCGGCAGGAGGCAATAAGGAGGGAGACACAGAGGTGGCATGAGGCAATAAGGAGGGAGACGCAGAGGCGGCAGGAGGCAATAAGCAGGGACACAGAGGCGGCAGGAGGCAATAAAGAGGGACATGCAGAGGCACAGGAGGCAATAAGGAGGGACACTCAGAGGCAGCAGGAGGCAATAAGGATGGACACACAGAGGTGGCAGGAGGCAACATGGAGGGACACTCAGAGGCAGCAAGAGGCAATAAGGAGGGGCACACAGAGGCAGCAGGAGGCAATAAAGAGGGACACACATTGGCGACAGGAGGCACTAAGGAGGGGCACACAGAAGCAGCAGGAGGCGATAAGGAGGGACACGCACAGACGGCAGGAGGCAATAAGGAGGGACACACAGAGGCGGCAGGAGGCAATAAGGAGGGACACGCAGAGGCGACAGGAGGCAATAAGCAGAGACATGCACAGGCGGCAGGAGGCAATAAGGAGGGACATGCAGAGGCGGCAGGAGGCAATAAGGAGGTACACGCACAGGCGGCAGTAGGCAATAAGGAGGGACATGCAGAGGCGGCAGGAGGCAATAAGGAGGGACACGCACAGGCAGCAGTATGCAATAAGCAGGGACACACAGAGGCGTCAGGAGGCAATAAGGAGGGACACACAGAGGTAGCAGGAGGCAATAAGCAGGAACACGCAGAGGCGGCAGGAGGCAATAAGGAGGGAGACACAGAGGCGGCATGAGGCAATAAGGAGGGAGACGCAGATGCGGCAGGAGGCAATAAGCAGGAACACGCAGAGGCGGCAGGAGGCAATAAGGAGGGAGACACAGAGGTGGCATGAGGCAATAAGGAGGGAGACGCAGAGGCGGCAGGAGGCAATAAGCAGGGACACAGAGGTGGCAGGAGGCAATAAAGAGGGACACGCAGAGGCGCAGGAGGCAATAAGGAGGGACACTCAGAGGCAGCAGGAGGCAATAAGGAGGGGCACGCAGAGGCAGCAGGAGGCGATAAGGAGGGACACACAGAGGTGGCAGGAGGCAATAAGGATGGACACACAGAGGTGGCAGGAGGCAACATGGAGGGACACTCAGAGGCAGCAAGAGGCAATAAGGAGGGGCACACAGAGGCAGCAGGAGGCAATAAGGAGGGACACGCAAAAGCAGCAGGGGGCAATAAGGAGAGACACGCAGAGGCAGCAAGAGGCATTAAAGAGGGACACACAGAAACGGCAGGAGGCAATAAGGAGGGGTACGCAGAGGCAGCAGGAGGCGATAAGGATGGACACACAGAGGTGGCAGGAGGCAATAAGGAGGGGCACACAGAGGTGGCAGGAGGCAACAAGGAGGGACACGCAGAGGCAGCAGGAGGCAATAAGGAGAGACACGCAGATGCAGAAGGAGGCAATAAAGAGGGACACACATTGGCGACAGGAGGCACTAAGGAGGGGCACGCAGAAGCAGCAGGAGGCGATAAGGAGGGACACACAGAGGCGGCAGGAGGCAATAAGGAGGGACACACAGAGGTGGCAGGAGGCAACAAGGAGCGACACGCAGAGGCAGCAGGAGGCAATAAGGAGGGACATGCACAGGCGGCAGGATGCAATAAGGAATGACATGCAAAGGCGGCAGGAGGCAATAAGCAGGTACATGCAGAGGCGGCAGGAGGCAAAAAGGAGGGACACGCAGAGTCAGCAGGAGCCATTAAGCAGAGACATGCAGGGGCAGCAGGAGGCAATAAGGAGGGACACACAGAGGCAACAGGAGGAAATAAACAGCGACACGCAGAGGTGGCAGGAGGCAACAAGGAGGGACGCACAGAGGCAGCAGGAGGCAATAAGGTGGGACACGCACAGGCGGCAGGAGGCAATAAGGAATGACATGCAGAGGTGGCTAGAGGAAAAAAGGAGGGACACGCAGAGGCAGCAGGAGGCATTAATCAGGGACCTGCAGGGGCAGCAGGAGGCAATAAGGAGGCACACGCAGAGGCAACAGGAGGAAATAAAGAGGGACACGCAGAGGCGCAGGAGGCAATAAGGAGGGAGATGCAGAGGTGGCAGGAGGCAATAAGGAGGGACACACAGAGGCTGCAGGAGGCAATAAAGAGGGACACGCAGAGGCAGCAGGAAACGACAAGGAGGGACACACAGAGGTGGCAGGAGGCAACAAGGAGGGACGGCCAGAGGCAGCAGGAGGCAATAAGGAGGGATACGCACAGGCGGCAGGAGGCAATTAGGAATGACATGCAAAGGCGGCAGGAGGCAATAAGCAGGTACATGCAGAGGCGGCAGGAGGCAATAAGGAGGGACATGCAGAGGTGGCAAGAGGCAAAAAGGAGGGACACGCAGAGGCAGCAGGAGGCATTAAGCAGGGACATGCAGGGGCAGCAGGAGGCAGTAAGGAGGGACACGCAGGGGCAGCAGGAGGCAATAAGGAGGGACACGCAGAGGCAACAGGAGGAAATAAACAGCGACACGCAAAGGTGGCAGGAGGCAATAAGCAGGTACATGCAGAGACGGCAGGAGGCAATAAGCAGGGACTCGCAGAGGCAGCAGGAGGCAATAAGCAGGGACTTCCAGTGGCAGCATGAGGCAATAAGGAGGGAGACGCAGAGGTGACAGGAGGCAATGAGGGACACGTAGAGGCGCAGGTGGCAATAAGCAGGGACTCGCAGAGGCAGCATGGGGCAATAAGGAGGGACATGCAGAGGTGAAAGGAGGCAATAAGGAGAAACACACAGAGGCAGCAGGAGGCAATAAGGAGGAACACGCAGAGGCAGCAGGAGGCAATAAGGAGGGACACACAGGCAGCAGGAGGCAATACGGAGGGACACGCAGAGGTGCAAGGAGGCAATAAGGAGGGACACACAGTCGGCAGTAGGCAATACGGAGGGACACACAGAGGTGCAAGGAGGCAATAAGGAGTGACACACAGGCGGCAGGAGGCAATACGGAGGGACACGCAGAGGTGGCAGGAGGCAATAAGGAGGGACACACAGGCGGCAGGAGGCAACAAGGAGGTACACGCAGAAGCACAGTAGGCAATAAGGAGGGACATGCAGAAGTGGCAGGAGGCAAACAGTAGGCACACGCAGAGGTTGCAGGAGGCAATAAGGAGGGATACGCAGAGGCAGCAGGAGGCAATAAGGAGGGACACGCATAGTTGGCAGAGGCAATAAGGATGGACATGCAGAGGTGGAAGGAGGCAATAAAGAGGGACATGCATAGGTGACAGGAGGCAATACGGAAGGACTCAAAGAGGTGGCAGGAGGCAATAAAGAGGGACACACAGATGAGGCAGGAGGCAATAAGGAGGGACACACATAGGCAGCAGGAGGCAATAAGCAGGGACTTCCAGAGGCAACATGAGGCAATAAGGAGGGACACGCAGAGGTGACAGGAGGCAATATGGAGGGACACGTAGAGGCGCAGGTGGTAATAAGCAGGGACTCGCAGAGGCAGCATGAGGCAATAAGGAGGGACATGCAGAGGTGAAGGAGGCAATAAGGAGAGACACACAGAGGCAGCAGGAGGCAATAAGGAGGAACACGCAAAGGCGGCAGGAGGCAATAAGGAGGGACACACAGGCGGCAGGTGGCAATACGGAGGGACACGCAGAGGTGCAAGGAGGCAATAAGGAGGGACACGCAGAGGCGGCAGGAGGCAATATGGAGGGACACACAGTCGGCAGGAGGCAATACGGAGGGACACGCAGAGGTGGCAGGAGGCAATAAGGGGGGACACACAGGCGGCAGGAGGCAACAAGGAGGGACACGCAGAAGCACAGTAGGCAATAAGGAGGGACATGCAGAAGTGGCAGGGGGCAAACAGTAGGCACTCACAGAGGTTGCAGGAGGCAATAAGGAGGGAGACGCAGAGGCAGCAGGAGGCAATAAGGAGGGACACGCATAGTTGGCAGAGGCAATAAGGAGGGGCACACCGAGGTGGCAGTAGCCAATAAGGAGGGACACATAGAGGTTTCAGGAGGCAATAAATAGGGGAACGCAGTGGTGGCAGGAGGCAATAAGGAGGGACACACAGAGGTGGCAGGAGGCAATAAAGAGGGACACGCAGAGGTGACAGGAGGCAATAAGGAAGGACACACATAGGTGGCAGGAGGCAATAAAGAGGGACACACAGACGAGGCAGGAGGCAATAAGGAGGGACACACATAGGCGGCAGGAGGCAATAAGGAGGGACACACTGAGGAGGCAGGATGCAATAAGGAGGGACACACAGAGGCGGCAGGAGACAATAAGGAGGGAGACGTAGAGGCAGCAGGAGGCAATAAGGAGGGACATGCATAGTTGGCAAAGGCAATAAAGAGGGACACTCAGAGGTGGCAGGAGGCAATAAGGAAGGACACACAGAGGAGGCAGGAGGCAATAAGGAGGGAGATGCAGAGGCAGCAGGAGGCAATAAGGAGGGACACATAGAGGTTTCAGGAGGCAATAAGGAGGGACATGCAGAAGTGACAGGAGGCAATAAGGAAGGACACACAGAGGTTGCAGGAGGCAATAAAGAGGGACACACAGAGGAGGCAGGAGGCAATAAGGAGGACACACATAGGCAGCAGGAGTCAATAAGGAGGGACACACTGAGGATGCAGGAGGCAATAAGGAGGGAGATGCAGAGGCAGCAGGAGGCAATAAGGAGGGACACGCAGAGGTTTCAGGAGGCAATAAGGAGGGACATGCAGAGGTGCCAGGAGGTAATAAGGAGGGACACGCAGAGGTGACAGGAGGCAATAAGGAGGGACACGCATAGGTGACAGGAGGCAATAAAGATGGACATGCAGAGGTGCAGGAGGCAATAAGCAGAGACATGCAGAAGTGGAAGGAGGCAATTAGGAGGGACATGCAGAGGTGGCAGGAGGTAATAAGGAGGGACACACAGAGGTGGCAGGAGGCAATAAGCAGGGACACGCAGAGGCGGCAGGAGGCAATTAGCAGGGAAATGCAGAGGTTGCAGGAGGCAATAAGGAGGGACACACAGAGGTGGTGGGAGGCAATAAGGAGGGACACGCATAGGTGACAAGAGGCAATAAGGAGGGACATGCAGAGGTGGCAGGAGGCAATAAGCAGCGACACGCAGAGGTGGCAGGAGGCAATAAGGAGTGACACGCAGAGGCGGCAGGAGGCAATAAGGAGGGACAAGCAGAGGCAGCAGGAGGCAATAAGGAGTGACACGCAGAGGCTGCAGGAGGCAATAAGGAGGGACACACAAAGGTGGCAGGAGGTAATAAGCAGGGACATGCAGAGGTGGCAGGAGGGAAACACAGCGGTGGTAGGAGGCAATAAGGAGGGACACGCATAGGTGACAGGAGGCAATAAGGAGGGACATGCAGAGGTGGCAGGAGGCAGTAAGCAGGGACACGAAGAGGTGGCAGGAGGCAATAAGGAGTGACACGCAGAGGCGGCAGGAGGCAATAAGCAGGGACAAGCAGAGGCAGCAGGAGGCAATAAGGAGTGACACGCAGAGGCTGCAGGAGGCAATAAGGAGGGACACACAAAGGTGGCAGGAGGCAATAAGCAGGGACATGCAGAGGTGGCAGGAGGCAATAAGGAGGGAAACACAGCGGTGGTAGGAGGCAATAAGGAGGGACACGTAGAGGTGGCAGGAGGCAATAAACAGGGACATGCAGAGGTGGCAGGAGGCAATAAACAGGGACACACCAGAGAAGAATTCACTTTAGGCAGAAAAGCTAATTAACCACCTGCAAGAGCTAAGAGCCTGCAGCCAGCTGAGAGGTCATCAGAGGCTGGGATAGAAAAATCAACTGGAAATGTGGAGTCACCCCAGTGCCTAGGAAGTCTACCAACCCTGAGTAATGAGTCATTGAAGCATTGAGCTGGGCACTGTCCCTGAAACTGAGAGTCATTGAAGCAGTGAGCTGGGCACGGTCCCTAGAACTGAGAGTCATTGAAGCAGTGAGCTGGGCAATGTCCCTTGAACTGAGAGTCATTTAAGCAGTGAGCTGGGCACTGTGCCTGGAACTGGGTGACATTGAAGCAGTGAGCTGGGCACTGTCCCTGGAACTGAGAAGCATTGAAGCAGTGACCTGGGCTCTGTCCCAGGAACTGAGAGTCATTGAAGCAGTGAGCTGGGCACGGTCCCTGGAGCTGAGAGTCATGAAAGCAGTGAGCTGGGAACAGTCCCTAGAACTGAGAATCATTGAAGCAGTAAGCTGGACACTGTCCCTGGAACTGAGAGTCATTGAAGCAGTGAGCTGGGCACGGTCCCTGGAATTGAGAGTCATTGAAGCAGTGAGCTGGGCATGGTCCCCAGAACTGAGAGTGATTGAAGCAGTGAGCTGAGCACAGTCCCTAGAACCGTGAGTCATTAAAGCAGTGAGCTGGGCACTGTCCCTGGAACTGAGAGTCATTGAAGCAGTGAGATTGGCACAGTCACTGGAATGGTGATCTGGGCACTGTGCCTACAACTGAGAGTCATTGAAGCAGTTAGCTGGGTATGGTCCCTAGAACTGAGAATAATAGAAGCAGTGAGCTGGGCACTGTCCTTGGAACTGAGAGTCATTGAAGCAGTGAACTGGGCACAGTCCCTGGAACTGTGAGCTGGGCATGGTCCCTGCAGTTGAGAGTCACTGAAGAACTGAGCTGGGCACAGACCCTGGAACTATAAGGCAATAAGCAGGTACATGCAGAGGCGGCAGGCGGCAAAAAGGAGGGACACGCAGAGTCAGCAGAAGCCATTAAGCAGAGACATGCAGGGGCAGCAGGAGGCAATAAGGAGGGACACACAGAGGCAACAGGAGGAAATAAACAGCGACACGCAGAGGTGGCAGGAGGCAACAAGGAGGGACGCACAGAGGCAGCAGGAGGCAATAAGGTGGGACACGCACAGGCGGCAGGAGGCAATAAGGAATGACATGCAGAGGTGGCTAGAGGAAAAAAGGAGGGACACGCAGAGGCAGCAGGAGGCATTAAGCAGGGACCTGCAGGGGCAGCAGGAGGCAATAAGGAGGCACACGCAGAGGCAACAGGAGGACATAAAGAGGGACACGCAGAGGCGCAGGAGGCAATAAGGAGGGAGATGCAGAGGTGGCAGGAGGCAATAAGGAGGGACACACAGAGGCTGCAGGAGGCAATAAAGAGGGACACGCAGAGGCAGCAGGAAACGACAAGGAGGGACACACAGAGGTGGCAGGAGGCAACAAGGAGGGACGGCCAGAGGCAGCAGGAGGCAATAAGGAGGGATACGCACAGGCGGCAGGAGGCAATTAGGAATGACATGCAAAGGCGGCAGGAGGCAATAAGCAGGTACATGCAGAGGCGGCAGGAGGCAATAAGGAGGGACATGCAGAGGTGGCAAGAGGCAAAAAGGAGGGACACGCAGAGGCAGCAGGAGGCATTAAGCAGGGACATGCAGGGGCAGCAGGAGGCAATAAGGAGGGACACGCAGGGGCAGCAGGAGGCAATAAGGAGGGACACGCAGAGGCAACAGGAGGAAATAAACAGCGACACGCAAAGGTGGCAGGAGGCAATAAGCAGGTACATGCAGAGACGGCAGGAGGCAATAAGCAGGGACTCGCAGAGGCAGCAGGAGGCAATAAGCAGGGACTTCCAGTGGCAGCATGAGGCAATAAGGAGGGAGACGCAGAGGTGACAGGAGGCAATGAGGGACACGTAGAGGCGCAGGTGGCAATAAGCAGGGACTCGCAGAGGCAGCATGGGGCAATAAGGAGGGACATGCAGAGGTGAAAGGAGGCAATAAGGAGAAACACACAGAGGCAGCAGGAGGCAATAAGGAGGAACACGCAGAGGCAGCAGGAGGCAATAAGGAGGGACACACAGGCAGCAGGAGGCAATACGGAGGGACACGCAGAGGTGCAAGGAGGCAATAAGGAGGGACACACAGTCGGCAGTAGGCAATACGGAGGGACACACAGAGGTGCAAGGAGGCAATAAGGAGTGACACACAGGCGGCAGGAGGCAATACGGAGGGACACACAGAGGTGGCAGGAGGCAATAAGGAGGGACACACAGGCGGCAGGAGGCAACAAGGAGGTACACGCAGAAGCACAGTAGGCAATAAGGAGGGACATGCAGAAGTGGCAGGAGGCAAACAGTAGGCACACGCAGAGGTTGCAGGAGGCAATAAGGAGGGATACGCAGAGGCAGCAGGAGGCAATAAGGAGGGACACGCATAGTTGGCAGAGGCAATAAGGATGGACATGCAGAGGTGGAAGGAGGCAATAAAGAGGGACATGCATAGGTGACAGGAGGCAATACGGAAGGACTCAAAGAGGTGGCAGGAGGCAATAAAGAGGGACACACAGATGAGGCAGGAGGCAATAAGGAGGGACACACATAGGCAGCAGGAGGCAATAAGCAGGGACTTCCAGAGGCAACATGAGGCAATAAGGAGGGACACGCAGAGGTGACAGGAGGCAATATGGAGGGACACGCAGAGGCGCAGGTGGTAATAAGCAGGGACTCGCAGAGGCAGCATGAGGCAATAAGGAGGGACATGCAGAGGTGAAGGAGGCAATAAGGAGAGACACACAGAGGCAGCAGGAGGCAATAAGGAGGAACACGCAAAGGCGGCAGGAGGCAATAAGGAGGGACACACAGGCGGCAGGTGGCAATACGGAGGGACACGCAGAGGTGCAAGGAGGCAATAAGGAGGGACACGCAGAGGCGGCAGGAGGCAATATGGAGGGACACACAGTCGGCAGGAGGCAATACGGAGGGACACGCAGAGGTGGCAGGAGGCAATAAGGGGGGACACACAGGCGGCAGGAGGCAACAAGGAGGGACACGCAGAAGCACAGTAGGCAATAAGGAGGGACATGCAGAAGTGGCAGGTGGCAAACAGTAGGCACTCACAGAGGTTGCAGGAGGCAATAAGGAGGGAGACGCAGAGGCAGCAGGAGGCAATAAGGAGGGACACGCATAGTTGGCAGAGGCAATAAGGAGGGGCACACCGAGGTGGCAGTAGCCAATAAGGAGGGACACATAGAGGTTTCAGGAGGCAATAAATAGGGGAACGCAGTGGTGGCAGGAGGCAATAAGGAGGGACACACAGAGGTGGCAGGAGGCAATAAAGAGGGACACGCAGAGGTGACAGGAGGCAATAAGGAAGGACACACATAGGTGGCAGGAGGCAATAAAGAGGGACACACAGACGAGGCAGGAGGCAATAAGGAGGGACACACATAGGCGGCAGGAGGCAATAAGGAGGGACACACTGAGGAGGCAGGATGCAATAAGGAGGGACACACAGAGGCGGCAGGAGACAATAAGGAGGGAGACGTAGAGGCAGCAGGAGGCAATAAGGAGGGACACGCAGAGGTTTCAGGAGGCAATAAGGAGGGACATGCAGAAGTGACAGGAGGCAATAAGGAAGGACACACAGAGGTTGCAGGAGGCAATAAAGAGGGACACACAGAGGAGGCAGGAGGCAATAAGGAGGACACACATAGGCAGCAGGAGTCAATAAGGAGGGACACACTGAGGATGCAGGAGGCAATAAGGAGGGAGATGCAGAGGCAGCAGGAGGCAATAAGGAGGGACACGCAGAGGTTTCAGGAGGCAATAAGGAGGGACATGCAGAGGTGCCAGGAGGTAATAAGGAGGGACACGCAGAGGTGACAGGAGGCAATAAGGAGGGACACGCATAGGTGACAGGAGGCAATAAAGATGGACATGCAGAGGTGCAGGAGGCAATAAGCAGAGACATGCAGAAGTGGAAGGAGGCAATTAGGAGGGACATGCAGAGGTGGCAGGAGGTAATAAGGAGGGACACACAGAGGTGGCAGGAGGCAATAAGCAGGGACACGCAGAGGCGGCAGGAGGCAATTAGCAGGGAAATGCAGAGGTTGCAGGAGGCAATAAGGAGGGACACACAGAGGTGGTGGGAGGCAATAAGGAGGGACACGCATAGGTGACAAGAGGCAATAAGGAGGGACATGCAGAGGTGGCAGGAGGCAATAAGCAGCGACACGCAGAGGTGGCAGGAGGCAATAAGGAGTGACACGCAGAGGCGGCAGGAGGCAATAAGGAGGGACAAGCAGAGGCAGCAGGAGGCAATAAGGAGTGACACGCAGAGGCTGCAGGAGGCAATAAGGAGGGACACACAAAGGTGGCAGGAGGTAATAAGCAGGGACATGCAGAGGTGGCAGGAGGGAAACACAGCGGTGGTAGGAGGCAATAAGGAGGGACACGCATAGGTGACAGGAGGCAATAAGGAGGGACATGCAGAGGTGGCAGGAGGCAGTAAGCAGGGACACGAAGAGGTGGCAGGAGGCAATAAGGAGTGACACGCAGAGGCGGCAGGAGGCAATAAGCAGGGACAAGCAGAGGCAGCAGGAGGCAATAAGGAGTGACACGCAGAGGCTGCAGGAGGCAATAAGGAGGGACACACAAAGGTGGCAGGAGGCAATAAGCAGGGACATGCAGAGGTGGCAGGAGGCAATAAGGAGGGAAACACAGCGGTGGTAGGAGGCAATAAGGAGGGACACGTAGAGGTGGCAGGAGGCAATAAACAGGGACATGCAGAGGTGGCAGGAGGCAATAAACAGGGACACACCAGAGAAGAATTCACTTTAGGCAGAAAAGCTAATTAACCACCTGCAAGAGCTAAGAGCCTGCAGCCAGCTGAGAGGTCATCAGAGGCTGGGATAGAAAAATCAACTGGAAATGTGGAGTCACCCCAGTGCCTAGGAAGTCTACCAACCCTGAGTAATGAGTCATTGAAGCATTGAGCTGGGCACTGTCCCTGAAACTGAGAGTCATTGAAGCAGTGAGCTGGGCACGGTCCCTAGAACTGAGAGTCATTGAAGCAGTGAGCTGGGCAATGTCCCTTGAACTGAGAGTCATTTAAGCAGTGAGCTGGGCACTGTGCCTGGAACTGGGTGACATTGAAGCAGTGAGCTGGGCACTGTCCCTGGAACTGAGAAGCATTGAAGCAGTGACCTGGGCTCTGTCCCAGGAACTGAGAGTCATTGAAGCAGTGAGCTGGGCACGGTCCCTGGAGCTGAGAGTCATGAAAGCAGTGAGCTGGGAACAGTCCCTAGAACTGAGAATCATTGAAGCAGTAAGCTGGACACTGTCCCTGGAACTGAGAGTCATTGAAGCAGTGAGCTGGGCACGGTCCCTGGAATTGAGAGTCATTGAAGCAGTGAGCTGGGCATGGTCCCCAGAACTGAGAGTGATTGAAGCAGTGAGCTGAGCACAGTCCCTAGAACCGTGAGTCATTAAAGCAGTGAGCTGGGCACTGTCCCTGGAACTGAGAGTCATTGAAGCAGTGAGATTGGCACAGTCACTGGAATGGTGATCTGGGCACTGTGCCTACAACTGAGAGTCATTGAAGCAGTTAGCTGGGTATGGTCCCTAGAACTGAGAATAATAGAAGCAGTGAGCTGGGCACTGTCCTTCGAACTGAGAGTCATTGAAGCAGTGAACTGGGCACAGTCCCTGGAACTGTGAGCTGGGCATGGTCCCTGCAGTTGAGAGTCACTGAAGAACTGAGCTGGGCACAGACCCTGGAACTGAGAGTCATTGAATTAGTGAGCTGGGTACTGTCCTGGAACTAAGAGTAATTGAAGCAGTGAGTTGGGCACGGTCCCTGGAACTGAGAGTCATTGAAGCAGTGAGCTGGGCACGGTCCCTGGAACAGTGAGCTGGGCACTGTCCCTAGAACTGAGAGTAATTGAAGCACTGAGCTGGGCACTGTCCCTGGAACTGAGAGTCAATGAAGCAGTGAACTGGGCACGGCCCCTGGAACTGAGACCTGGGCACTGTCCCTAGAAGAGAGAGTCATTGAAGCAGTGATCTGGGCATGGTCCCTAGAAATGAGAGTAATTGAAGCAGTGAACTGGGCATGGCCACTGGAACTGAGAGTCATTGAAGCAGTGAGCTGGGCACGGTCCCTGGAATTGAGAGTCATTGAAGCAGTGAGCTGGGCGCGGTCCCTGGAACTGAGTCATTGAAGCATTGAGCTGGGCCCAGTACCTGCAACTGAGAGTCATTGAAGCAGTGAGCTGGGCACGGTCCCTGGAACTGAGAGTCATTGAAGCAGTGAGCTGGGCACTGTCCCTGGAACTGAGAGTCATTGAGGCAGTGATCCGGTCATGGTCCATTGAACTGAGAGTCATTGAACCAGTGAGCTGGATACTGTCTCTGGTTATGAAAGTCATTGAGGCAGTGAGCTTGGCACGGTCCCTGGCACTGAAAGTCATTGAAGCATTGAGCTGAGCATGGTCCCTGGAACTGGGAGTCAATGAAGCAGTGAGCTGGGCACTGTCCCTAGACTTGAGAGTCATTAAAGCAGAGAGCTGGGCATGGTTCCTAGAAGTGAGAGTCATTGAAGCATTGAGCTGGGCACGGTCCCTGGAACTGAGAGTCCTTGAAGCATTGAGCTGGGCACTGTCCCTGAAACTGAGAATCATAGAAGCAGTGAGCTGCCCGTGGTCCCTGGAACTGAGAGTCATTGAAGAAGTGAGCTGGGCACTGTCCCTGGAACTGAGAGTCATTGAAGCAGTGAGATGGGCACAGTCACTGGAATGGTGATCTGGGCACTGTCCCTACAACTGAGAGTCATTGAAGCAGTTAGCTGGGTACGGTCCCTAGAACTGAGAATAATAGAAGCAGTGAGCTGGGCACTGTCCTTGGAACTGAGAGTCATTGAAGCAGTGAACTGGGCACAGTCCCTGGAACTGTGAGCTGGGCATGGTCCCTGCAGTTGAGAGTCACTGAAGAACTGAGCTGGGCACAGACCCTGGAACTGAGAGTCATTGAATTAGTGAGCTGGGTACTGTCCTGGAACTAAGAGTAATTGAAGCAGTGAGTTGGGCACGGTCCCTGGAACTGAGAGTCATTGAAGCAGTGAGCTGGGCACGGTCCCTGGAACAGTGAGCTGGGCACTGTCCCTAGAACTGAGAGTAATTGAAGCACTGAGCTGGGCACTGTCCCTGGAACTGAGAGTCAATGAAGCAGTGAACTGGGCACGGCCCCTGGAACTGAGACCTGGGCACTGTCCCTAGAAGAGAGAGTCATTGAAGCAGTGATCTGGGCATGGTCCCTAGAAATGAGAGTAATTGAAGCAGTGAACTGGGCATGGCCACTGGAACTGAGAGTCATTGAAGCAGTGAGCTGGGCACGGTCCCTGGAATTGAGAGTCATTGAAGCAGTGAGCTGGGCGCGGTCCCTGGAACTGAGTCATTGAAGCATTGAGCTGGGCCCAGTACCTGCAACTGAGAGTCATTGAAGCAGTGAGCTGGGCACGGTCCCTGGAACTGAGAGTCATTGAAGCAGTGAGCTGGGCACTGTCCCTGGAACTGAGAGTCATTGAGGCAGTGATCCGGTCATGGTCCATTGAACTGAGAGTCATTGAACCAGTGAGCTGGATACTGTCTCGGGTTATGAAAGTCATTGAGGCAGTGAGCTTGGCACGGTCCCTGGCACTGAAAGTCATTGAAGCATTGAGCTGAGCATGGTCCCTGGAACTGGGAGTCAATGAAGCAGTGAGCTGGGCACTGTCCCTAGACTTGAGAGTCATTGAAGCAGAGAGCTGGGCATGGTTCCTGGAAGTGAGAGTCATTGAAGCATTGAGCTGGGCACGGTCCCTGGAACTGAGAGTCCTTGAAGCATTGAGCTGGGCACTGTCCCTGAAACTGAGAATCATAGAAGCAGTGAGCTGCCCGTGGTCCCTGGAACTGAGAGTCATTGAAGAAGTGAGCTGGGCACTGTCCCTGGAACTGAGAGTCATTGAAGCATTGACCTGGGCACTGTCCCTGAAACTGAGAGTCATTGAAGCAGTGAGCTGGGCACTGTCCCTGGAACTGGGAGTCATTGAAGCAGTGAGCTGGGCACTGTCCCTGGAACTGAGAAGCATTGAAGCAGTGAGCTGGGCACAGTCCCTGGAACTGAGACTTTTGAAGCAGTGAGCTCGGCACGGTCCCTGGTGCTGAGAGTCATTGAAGCAGTGAGCTGGGCACTGTGCCTGGAACTGGGAGTCATTGAAGCAGTGAGCTGGGAACTGTCCCTGGAACTGGGAGTCATTGAAGCAGTGAGCTGGGCACTGTCCCTGGAACTGAGAAGCATTGAAGCAGTGAGCTGGGCACAGTCACTAGAACTGAGAGTCATTGAAGCAGTGAGCTGGGCACTGTCCCTGGAACTGAGAGTCATTGAAGCAGTGAGCTGTGCACGGTCCCTGGAATTGAGTCATTGAAGCAGTGAGCTGGGCACGGTCCCTAGAACTGAGAGTAATTGAAGCAGTGAGCTGGGCATGCCCAATGGAACTGAGAGTCATTGAAGCAGTGAGCTGGGCATGGTCCTTGGAACTGAGAGTCATTGAAGCAGTGAGCTGGGCACAGTCCCTGGAACTGAGAGTTTTGAAGCAGTGAGCTGGGCACAGTTCCTGGAACTGAGAGTCATTGAAGCAGTGATCTGGGCACTGTCCCTGGAACTGAGAGTCATTGAAGCAGTGATCTGGGCACGGTCCCTGGAATTGAGAGTCATTGAAGCAGTGAGCTGGGCACGCCCAATGGAACTGAGAGTCATTGAAGCTGTGAGCTGGGCATGGTCCCTGGAATTGAGAGTCATTGAAGCAGTGAGCTGGGAACGGTCCCTAGAACGGAGAGTCATTGAAGCAGTGAGCTGGGCATAGTCCCTGGAACTGAGAGTCATTGAAGCAGTGAGCTGGGAACAGTCCCTAGAACGGAGAGTCATTGAAGCAGTGAGCTGGGCATAGTCCCTGGAACTGAGAGTCATTGAAGCAGTGAGCTGGGCACAGTCCCAAGAACGGAGAGTCATTGAAGCAGTGAGCTGGGCATAGTCCCTGGAACTGCTAGCATTGAAGCAGTGAGCTGGGCACAGACCCTGGAACTGAGAGTCATTGAAGCAGGGAGCTGGGCACAGTCCCTGTAATTGAGAGTCATTGAAGCAGTGAGCTGGGCATGGTCCCTAAAACTGAGAGTCATTGAAGCAGTGAGCTGGGCAAAGTCCCTGGAAATTAGAGTCATTGAAGCAGTGAGCTGGGCAAAGTCCCTGGAAATGGGAGTTTTGAAGCAGTGAGCTGGGCACAGTCCCTGGAACTGAGAGTCATTGAAGCATTGAGCTGGGCACTGTCCCTGAAACTGAGAGTCATAGAAGCAGTGAGCTGCCCACGGTCCCTGGAAATGAGAGTCATTGAAGCAGTGAGCTGGGCACTGTCCCTGGAACTGAGAGTCATTGAAGCATTGACCTGGGCACTGTCCCTGAAACTGAGAGTCATTGAAGCAGTGAGCTGGGCACGGTCCCTGGAACTGAGAGTCATTGATGCAGTGAGCTGGGCAATGTCCCTGGAACTGAGAGTCATTTAAGCAGTGAGCTGTGCACGGTCCCTGGAACTGAGAGTCATTGATGCAGTGAGCTGGGCTCTGTGCCTGGAACTGGGAGTCATTGAAGCAGTGAGATGGGGACTGTCCCTGGAACTGGGAGTCATTGAAGCAGTGAGCTGGGCACTGTCCCTGGAACTGAGAAGCATTGAAGCATTGACCTGGGCTCTGTCCCAGGAACTGAGAGTCATTGAAGCAGTGAGCTGGGCACGGTCCCTGGTGCTGAGAGTCATTGAAGCAGTGATCTGGGCACTGTCCCTGGAACTGAGAGTCATTGAAGTAGTGATCTGGGTACAGTCCCTGGAACTGGGAGTCATTGAAGCAGTGAGCTGGGCACTGTCCCTGGAACTGAGAAGCATTGAAGCAGTGAGCTGGGCACAGTCACTATAACTGAGAGTCATTGAAGCAGTGAGCTGGGCACTGTCCCTGGAACTGAGAGTCATTGAAGCAGTGAGCTGTGCACGGTCCCTGGAACTGAGAAGCATTGAATCAGTGAGCTGGGCACAGTCACTATAACTGAGAGTGATTGAAACAGTGAGCTGGGCATGCCCAATGGAACTGAGAGTCATTGAAGCAGTGAGCTGTGCATGGTCCTTGGAACTGAGAGCCATTGAAGCAGTGAGCTGGGCACTGTCCCTGGAACTGAGAAGCATTGAAGCAGTGAGCTGGGCACAGTCACTAGAACTGAGAGTCATTGAAGCAGTGAGCTGGGCACTGTCCCTGGAACTGAGAGTCATTGAAGCAGTGAGCTGTGCACGGTCCCTGGAATTGAGTCATTGAAGCAGTGAGCTGGGCACGGTCCCTAGAACTGAGAGTGATTGAAGCAGTGAGTTGGGCATGCCCAATGGAACTGAGAGTCATTGAAGCAGTGAGCTGGGCATGGTCCTTGGAACTGAGAGTCATTGAAGCAGTGAGCTGGGCACAGTCCCTGGAACTGAGAGTTTTGAAGCAGTGAGCTGGGCACAGTTCCTGGAACTGAGAGTCATTGAAGCAGTGATCTGGGCACTGTCCCTGGAACTGAGAGTCATTGAAGCAGTGATCTGGGCACGGTCCCTGGAATTGAGAGTCATTGAAGCAGTGAGCTGGGCACGCCCAATGGAACTGAGAGTCATTGAAGCTGTGAGCTGGGCATGGTCCCTGGAATTGAGAGTCATTGAAGCAGTGAGCTGGGAACGGTCCCTAGAACAGAGAGTCATTGAAGCAGTGAGCTGGGCATAGTCCCTGGAACTGAGAGTCATTGAAGCAGTGAGCTGGGAACGGTCCCTAGAACGGAGAGTCATTGAAGCAGTGAGCTGGGCATAGTCCCTGGAACTGAGAGACATTGAAGCAGTGAGCTGGGCACAGTCCCAAGAACGGAGAGTCATTGAAGCAGTGAGCTGGGCATAGTCCCTGGAGTGAGCTGGGCACAGTCCCTGGAACTGAGAGTCATTGAAGCAGGGAGCTGGGCACAGTCCCTGTAATTGAGAGTCATTGAAGCAGTGAGCTGGGCATGGTCCCTAAAACTGAGAGTCATTGAAGCAGTGAGCTGGGCAAAGTCCCTGGAAATTAGAGTCATTGAAGCAGTGAGCTGGGCAAAGTCCCTGGAAATGGGAGTTTTGAAGCAGTGAGCTGGGCACAGTCCCTGGAACTGAGAGTCATTGAAGCATTGAGCTGGGCACTGTCCCTGGAACTGAGAGTCATAGAAGCAGTGAGCTGCCCACGGTCCCTGGAAATGAGAGTCATTGAAGCAGTGAGCTGGGCACTGTCCCTGGAACTGAGAGTCATTGAAGCATTGACCTGGGCACTGTCCCTGAAACTGAGAGTCATTGAAGCAGTGAGCTGGGCACGGTCCCTGGAACTGAGAGTCATTGATGCAGTGAGCTGGGCAATGTCCCTGGAACTGAGAGTCATTTAAGCAGTGAGCTGTGCACGGTCCCTGGAACTGAGAGTCATTGATGCAGTGAGCTGGGCTCTGTGCCTGGAACTGGGAGTCATTGAAGCAGTGAGATGGGGACTGTCCCTGGAACTGGGAGTCATTGAAGCAGTGAGCTGGGCACTGTCCCTGGAACTGAGAAGCATTGAAGCAGTGACCTGGGCTCTGTCCCAGGAACTGAGAGTCATTGAAGCAGTGAGCTGGGCACGGTCCCTGGTGCTGAGAGTCATTGAAGCAGTGATCTGGGCACTGTCCCTGGAACTGAGAGTCATTGAAGCAGTGATCTGGGCACGGTCCCTGGAACTGGGAGTCATTGAAGCAGTGAGCTGGGCACTGTCCCTGGAACTGAGAAGCATTGAAGCAGTGAGGTGGGCACAGTCACTATAACTGAGAGTCATTGAAGCAGTGAGCTGGGCACTGTCCCTGGAACTGAGAGTCATTGAAGCAGTGAGCTGTGCACGGTCCCTGGAACTGAGAAGCATTGAATCAGTGAGCTGGGCACAGTCACTATAACTGAGAGTGATTGAAACAGTGAGCTGGGCATGCCCAATGGAACTGAGAGTCATTGAAGCAGTGAGCTGTGCATGGTCCTTGGAACTGAGAGCCATTGAAGCAGTGAGCTGGGCACAGTCCCTGGAACTGAGAGTTTTGAAGCAGTGAGATGGGCACAGTTCCTGGAACTGAGAGTCATTGAAGCAGTGAGCTGGGCACTGTCCCTGGAACTGAGAGTCATTGAAGCAGTGATCTGGGCACGGTCCCTGGAATTGAGAGTCATTGAAGCAGTGAGCTGGGCATGCCCAATGGAACTGAGAGTCATTGAAGCTGTGAGCTGGGCATGGTCCCTGGAATTGAGAGTTATCGAAGCAGTGAGCTGGGAACGGTCCCTAGAACGGAAAGTCATTGAAGCAGTGAGCTGGGCATAGTCCCTGGAACTGAGAGTCATTGAAGCAGTGAGCTGGGCACAATCCCTGGAACTGAGAGTCATTGAAGCAGTGAGCTGGGCACAGTCCCTGGAATTGAGAGTCATTGAAGCAGTGAGCTGGGAACGGTCCCTAGAACGCAGAGTCATTGAAGCAGTGAGCTGGGCATAGTCCCTGGAACTGAGAGTCATTGAAGCAGTGAGCTGGGCACAGTCCCTGGAACTGAGAGTCATTGAAGCAGTGAGCTGGGCACAGTCCCTGGAATTGAGAGTCATTGAAGCACTGAGCTGGGCATGGTCCCTAAAACTGAGAGTCATTGAAGCAGTGAGCAAGGCAAAGTCCCTGGAAATTAGAGTCATTGAAGCAGTGAGCTGGGCAAAGGCCCTGGAAATTAGAGTTTTGAAGCAGTGAGCTGGGCACAGTCCCTAGAACCGAGAGACATTGAAGCAGTGAGCTGGGCACCGTCCCTGGAACTGAGAGTCATTGAAGCAGTGAGCTGGGCATTGTACCTGGAACTGAGAGTCATTGAAGCAGTGAGCTGAGCACGGTCCCTAGAATTGAGAGTCATTGAAGCAGTGAGTTGGGAACAGTCCCTAGAACTGAGAGTCATTGAAGCAGTGAGCTGGGCACGCCCAATGGAACTGAGAGTCATTGAAGCAGTGAGTTGGGCACTGTCCCTGGAACTGAGAGTCATTGAAGCAGTGAGCTGGGCACTGTCCCTGGAACTGAGAGTAATTGAAGCAGTGAGCTTGGCATGGTCCCTGGGACTGAGAGTCAGTGAGGCAGTGAGCTGACCTTACACCTCTGAGGGTGTGAGTCAGTCAAGACCGGGCATTATCTCCTTGGGAGTTTTCAGATGGTGAGCTGAGCACCATAACCCTGAGACTGTCAAGTGGGTGTAGGGATATAGGCATAGAAGTGGGGGAGGGGGATTAGATTGCGAATCAGGGGTGATTAGTATCCCTGCCACGCAGGCCAAGGATGCCTTTCTGACTCCTTTTCTTTTAGTTTTTCATGGAAGCACTTCCTATTTATCTCATTTCCCATTCCAAAAGAGCATGACCTGCTCCTGACGGCTGCAGAGTACTTCAATGATAAACACACAAGAAACACAGGTCGACAAGGACTTTGTTGAAGACAACCTCGGGGATGAAAAATCAGATACCCAATGTATCCACCTATTGACATCTGCGCATCCAACCTTCTCTACTCAACCCGTGCATTGAGAAAATGTTCAGACCGGCCCCCACAGACCCCTTATACATTAGGGGGCAGTTAAAACCTGACTCTTTAGTGGTAACAACTACAAGAAAAAGGGCAGGAACCCCCTCTGGCCTCTTCCGAAGCCCCTGCGAATAAGGAAAGTAAAAATATCTACACCTTTGGAAGCAAGGTGGCTTCATTAGCAGTCTACCAAACTGCTAATAACACAATGCTATTAGCAGGTTACACCTGTCACAAGTGGAATGAGATTGCCGAACAAATCGAATCGTTCCCAGAGCCCCTCAAATCACAGCTGTCGCTCACCATTGCCACAGGAAAACAAGTAGCCAACTGCATCCTCAAAAACAACTTGGATGCAGCCGACAATGCAGGAAGAATTGTGGCAGAAGGCACACTGATTAAACACCACGTGTGGCTATGACAATCAGGCTTCAAGCTTGAAACACAGGCAACCCTCCTTAACATGCCTGTTAGGGAGAATTCTCTGTTTAGGCTGAATTTCCTAACCTAGTGAGTCCCCCAGCAGCTTTGCTGGATTTCTGGAGTTTGTTTTTTTCTCCTGCCAAGAGTGAGACTCTTTTACTCACACTCTTGGACATGATTTGTGGTGTTCCTTTGAATGTTAATGTGTTTCATGGGCTATGGGGTCTTTTACTCCATAGGGTCTCATATGTTTTTTTCTGTGTGTTACACCGCACCCTCCGTGCAGTAACACCGGTGTGTCATAGTGACCCCCCACCGTAGACTCCATACCCTGGGACTGACTACTGTCTCCCAGGGCATGTAAAGTCACCATTGGCTTTACTAGTCCCAAATTACTAACAGAACCAGTACAGACCATCATATTGTGGTACCTACTGGTAGTGGCAATTCGATTGCCCCTAGGTCTGTTATTCGAGGGGGCACTGTCCCGTCCCCCCTCGTCGAGTTTTGGCTGGTGGCAGTGGATACTACTTTTTATATTCAACCGCAAATATATCTCTATGGGATTTTCCCATTGTTCAAGGCTAATACTTTTTTAACATAGCCTCTAACATAGCGCCGGTTTATTTATTTAATATTAATTCACCGGTTGGCATTTTCTGCCAGAACTCGGTTTTAAAATGGCACCTCTGTAACTCCAAACCAAATGTAGAGCCCTTTGTTCCACTTTTGGCGGGCTTCTACACAGAAGCCCTCCAAAGTGGTGCCACTCTGTCTGGGTACCACAGGGGGTGTGGGAGGGGGTTTAGGCACCTTGGACTAAGTTGCCATGCCAACTCAGGTCGCACTCTTGCGTGATTGGCCCAAGTGGTGAGCCACCCCGCTCACCACTTAGCATGTTTGATTGGCAGCTAGGCTGAATGAATCGGGGTTTCTTGCATAAAAACAGGGCTTTTGGGACTGGAACTTCAGAAGTCGCCACAGGACCTGAAAATCCAACGAGGGAGAAGCTGCGCCGACCTGCTATGATGACACCACCGGTGGAGCCCTGCTGAACCAACTCACCACTTCTCAACGACAGAGGAGATCTCCCTGCTGGAGAGTCTTCTTCCCTTGACTAGTGGGCACAACCAGTTTTCCTTCTTTTCTCGCATCGCAGGACGTCTTGTGGTCGAATTGCCCATGCCAAGCACCCCGGCAACCAGATAGCCACTTACTTCTGGACCGCGAATAAAAGGACTGCTCTTTTTAAATGAGAACTCCGCAGCTGGTTTCTTCCCTGGCAGTGCAACAGACTCTTGTTTTCCTCCCCGACGAGATCCTCTCTTCCCCTGGACAAAGCACCGACTTGCACCCACTGCCAGGAACAACTGCCCCCGCTGGAGCGTTCTCACCATTTTAAGGTACCGTGTCCGCCAGGCCTCCCTTTCTAAAGATTGCTACAAGGTAACAATAATCCCTTAACCTTCTGGACTGGGCTGGCCGCCTTGACCATCTAACTGGTCCCTTTCTATTGGTCCAACTCTTTCTGAACCTTGTGCGAGACTTTTGGGCACTTTCAACCGTGTGACCTTGAACACATTTCGACCGGAGCCTCTTAAAGTGGGTCCGGCCTTGTTAACTTTGACTTTACGGTTTTAACCTGCCTTCTTCTCCTACTGTGTTCTTCCGAACGTGTTGGGATCTGTTTCTATCTTTGCTCTGCCTTTCTCTCCCTCTTAAACCGATTTAATAGAGTGCCATCTTCGTTAAGCGCTCACCGCTGTCTGAAAATAAGTGTTGCTTTACTTAAAGACTTGTCTAATAATCGTTGAAGGGAGTGTATATCTTTTAGTGACCGTGTTTTTGAACTGCTTAATATTGGTGCCAGTGTGCTTAACTAGATGTGTTTTTAAATAAATAATTATATCTCTTTTACACCAAAGCTCTGGTCAGTGTTTGCTTGTTCTACTCTGTTCTTTTGACCTATTGTGTATGCCCTATATACTGCCTAACTCTTCTTGAGAGAAGTCTGACTGCTCAGCCACAGCTACCAGGTAAATCTGGGTGGTACAGACTGCTACCAATTGGGTTTACTGGCAACCACCTGTAGTCTTAAATCTTTTGCAGTGGTCCCAGAGGGAACTGCACAGGTTTCTGCCTAACAATGCCCATCAAACCCAACGCTTTGTTTGACAAAGCGGTGGAGGATGCTCTTAAATGTGCAAAAGTGGAATATGACACCCTCAGATCACCAACAAACCTTTTGGACAAAGAGGGGGTTATTACTCTCGCCGTTTTAGAGGGCAAAACTCTCAACGATCGTCAAATTATATTCAGAGTGGCCAAAGCTCTTCCTGGGGTTTGTCACAGGGACAGCCCTCACAACAGGGGTTTCAAAGATGCCAAAAAAGGTCCCGAAGTAGGGGCAGATCCTCCACCTCTAGTGGGGACTCGACCCCCGCAACCAATGACCACCCGCTACAGGTTCCCTCCCATGTCACTCCAGTAGTAGCCCGTATTTCACACTTTACCCCCACAGGCACACACAGGCAATCACTTTGAACACCCACCAAGACAAAGGCTCACCCCTAAGGAAGGACAATGTATCCTGTTGGAAGAGGTGAAGGTACTGGTTCTAAAGGACAGCATAGAAATCGTCCCGGCAAATCAGGTAAACAAGGGTATTCATTCAATGTACTTCCTTGTGCCAAAGAAAGACCGAACAATGCTCCCTGTCCTAGACCTGTGCCCGGCAAACACCTCTGTCAAGCCACGCACATTTTGCAGACAACGCTACAGGAGGTAATCCCACTACTCAAGCAGGGGGACTACATGGCAACCTTGGACACGAAAGATGCATACTTTTATATTTCAGTGTTCCCGCAGAACCAACACTACCAGTTCAAGGGGCTTCCCTCCAGCATAGCCTGCGCTCCAAGGGTATTTACCGAGGTATTAGCGGTAGTGGAAGCCTTATCTGGAGGACTGGCTGATCACAGGGGAATCCCCCCAAATTTGCAAGCAAAATACCCAGAGAACAATCAATCTCTTGTTCAAATTGGGGTTCTCAATCAACAAGAAGAAATCAAGTCTCGTTCCAGGCAAGACAAAACAGTTCTTAAGAGCTGTCATAAAAAAAGACAAACAAAAGAGTACAAAATATACTGCTGCAAATACCTCAGTATCCAGCCGGTAGCCAAATAACCGTAAGCAAAGCAAAGCGCTTGCTTGGGATGATGGCATCATGCATTTACCTGGTCCCCCGTGCACGACTGCGCATGCGTCCAATGCAAGAATGGTTAGCGAAACAGTGGTCTCAGGTGAGTGGTCAATGGGACGATCTAGTGGTGGTTTCGATAAGCCTAGTACAAGCTCTGTGCTGGTGGACAAAGGAGAACATGTTAAAGGGAAAACCTTTTCACATTCCTCCAGTGCAGGCAGTTGTCACTACAGACGCATCGCTCACCAGGTGGGGAGCTCATTACCTTCATCACACAGCGCATGACCTGTGGACGAAGATCACTTCACAGAACCACATAAATCTCTGGAACTACTGGCAGTGCTCAAAACCCTACAAGCTTTCCAAGTGCACATGTCAGGCCAGACAGTTAAAGTGCTCACGGACAGCACCACTGGCATGTTTTACATAAACAAGCAGGGGGGAAGCACTTCGCAAGTCTGTCCAGGTTAGCACAAAAAATGTGGAAATGAGCACTCAAGCGGGGCATGTTTCTAACATCGCAACATGTTCCAGGGGACCTCTATTATCTGGCAGACTCACTAAGCAGAGATCCTCTACCAGAAGAGCATGAGTAGCAGCTTGACAAAGACATTGTAAACAAAATTGTCGCAGTATGGGGGTACCCCCTCTATATTTGAGCACCACAAGACAAAACATGCAATGCCCAAACTTCACATCGAGACGTCTCCAACTCAATTCCGAGGAAACGCCCTATGGATGAACTGCTCAGGGAAATTTGCCTACGCTTTTCCCCCCAACTCCACTAATGAGCAAAATAGTCAACAAAATGCACAAGGAACAAGTAACACAAATCCTAGTTGTTCCTATGTGGGCGAGACAACCTTGGTTTCCAAATCTGCGCAAACTGGCGATGTGCGATCCGATCAAACTCGCGTGCCCATACAACTTGCTCTGGGGGACAATCTTACACCCTCAACCTTAGTCTATGAACTTGGCAGCTTTGCTCCTAAAGTAATAGAATTTGGACTTTTAAAATGACCTCACAGATGTATGGACGTCCTCAAATAGGCACGTAAAGCAATACCTAGGCTTCGTTACTTTAACAAGTGGAAAGGATTTGTAACATGATTCCAGTCAAAACAAGTAAATCCTATAGAATGTACTCCATCACACATACTCCATCACACATACTCCATCACACATACTTCATCACACATACTCCATCACACATACTTCATTACATGATATGATATGATATGATATGATAGGTTATTTATAACGCACTTAATACCCAGATGTTTCTAAGCGCGGACCCGGGGATCGAACCTGGTTTGCTCTGTGTCGTCTTGCTTCCAAGGTGAGCACGTTGCTGCTGAGCTTTCCTCCCGAGACATGCTTCACTTACTAGACTCAGGGATAGTATTGAACTCAATCAAAGTTCACCTGGCGACTTTATCCGCGTACACCACTTCTCAAAATTAAGTGTCCTGGTGGAAAACTCTGGTCATTAAAGCGTTCAAGGAGGGAGTACAGAGACTCCACCCTCCCATTTCCAACCTCCAGGGTGGGACCTAAACATAGTACTTGCTAAGCTTTTAGCCCCCCCCCCCCTTGAGCCTCTGCATGAATGCAGCCTTAAACACCTCACATACAAAACGGCTTTTCTGGTAGCCATCCCCTCCATAAGAAGAGTCAGTGAACTACAAGCTTTGTCAGTGCAAAACCCTTTATTTCTCAAACTGGTATTAAGAACACACCCTAGGTTTTCACCTAAGTTAAACTCTAAGTTCCAAGTCAACCAGTCCATCGAACTACCAGCTTTCTTTCAAAATCCATCAAGCTCAGCTGAGAAAAGACTCCATACGCTAGATGTAAGGAGGGCGGTCCTTTACTACATAAACAAGACAAGATCGCTTTGGAAAACAGACCAACTGTTTGTGTCCATGACTCCTGGCAGGGAAGGAAACCACATTTTCGACAGATGGATAGTCAGATGCATACAGCTCTGCTACTCTCTGTCAAATAAAACTCTGCCTTTCACACCAAGGGCTCACTCTACCAGTGGTACAGGAGCTATCCTGGCATTTTTCTTCGCAAATGTCCCTCTGGACGCCATTTGCAAAGTAGCTACATGGAGCTCAGTACATACTTTTACTCAGCAGTACTGCATTGACACACACTCTAAGGTAGTTTCCCAGGTGGGACAAACAGTGCTAAAACATCTATTTGCTGCTGTACCTTCTCTTAACCCACCACCTTCTCCAAACACTGCTCACTAATCTATGCATCGCATGTGATCTAAGCAGATCCCACAAGCTTCAGAAGGGATACATTACTCACCGTAATCGTATTTCTGATGCTTGTTAATCTGCTTAGAATCACATGCTGTGCATATGGTCCGACATCCAGTGGTAACCGCGGAGTATTGCATCTTGTCTTTCGGGGACCGAAAGGGGACGTCGGCATAGGCGTGTCTGTAACACTATCCCTATAGTGACGTGTGTAGTACCCAAAATCCCTCACGCGCCAAGGTCCCTCAGATTATTTTTTTCCGCCCAGATACTGGTCGTCCTAAGCGGAGCTCAGATCCAAAGAGACATTGTTTATCTTACTGAATTGTCGGTTTATTCCCCGTTAAGTCACTTGCCACCTAAGAAGATCTTCGACGACGACTTAGGGGGAATCGTCTACAGCTGTGGGTCCCGGTGCCTAAGATCCGGCGTGCAGACTTCCACGTGGTCGGGCCTTCTGGTCGACCTACACAGTAGGGAGAGTGGGCTCGAGGTCTGCCATATTGCTATTATGTCTTTCCTCTTTTCCGCTGCTTTCCCTTTTGGTCTGGTCACCCTTCCCTTCTGCTATGGAAAGGACTCCATTTAGATTCTGCCCTGTGTGTAGGGTCAGATATCCGTGGAAAGACGAGCACATGACGTGTAATGCTTGTCTCCCCCTAGAGCATGACGAAAGGCGGTGTTCGGCGTGTAAACTCCTTAAACCAAAAACCCTTAAGGAGCACCGGTTAAAGCGGTGGGCTGCGTACGGCATGTCACGCGTGGAGCCTCCTTCCCCTGCTGCGACACCAGCCGAAATTGACGGGGGCACGTCGGATGACCAAACGTCCAACGCAGACGTTATAGACCTTGAGGCGGATAGGTCTAGGTCCGCCACGCCTGTCCCCGACCCTTCCAGGCTCAACTCCGGTCTTGCTACAGGGACCACCCCCAGCGACAGGGGCATACAATCGCACCACACCAAACACACAACCCATACGCCGTTCTTGACGACATCGCCGAAGAAGGCGAAAGCGCTAACGGGGCCACCGGAAAGTTCGGCGGTACCCTTGGATCACTCAGATCCAAAGCCTTCCCCACATCCACAGCAGCGCATGGCGACTGGGCATAATAAACACAAAAAGGCCGCTACTCCCCAAACAACACGCGCCGCAGTTTCTGGACAAGAAACTTTGACAGCTTCCAAGGCCCTTACAGGCCCGAAAACTACGGCTAGGCCTCTACCCGAGAAAACAGCCACAGGCCTCTCTGGTGCCGTGGAAGAAATTTCCGTCACCAACACATCATCGGAAGCGTTGTCTCCCGAAGATTCTACAACTATCCGTGAGAGTATCGATAGGATCGCATCGGCGGTGGGCCTAGTACCGGTTCCACCCAAAGCTATGGGCCAATCCGCTGAAAAGTGTTCAACAGGTTTGCACTACGATCCCGAAGATTCTTATGAGGATAGCCAAATTCCCCTCTCAAGCATCCTGAGGAGATCTTCTTCTCACCTTAGAGCGGAGAACACATACCCTACTCAGTTAGGTCCCTTTGGGTCCTCCAGGTGGACTACGGAGCAATTTGAGGGGTGTATGGATCGGCTGGAGCAATTTCTCAGGCCTTCTGATCAGCCTCCGCCGAAGAAGGCTCGGGTAGACCCTAACCCTCATACACAAGATACCCAACAACAAGTCGATTATCAGGAAGACGTCCAGATGGACATGTACAGGGACATCTAAACCGAAGAAGAGGAGTCCTCTTTTCTCGACAACTATGGGGAAGATCAAGAAGCAACGGATAACTGGGAGGAGGCCCAGCAAGATGATCAAAACTCTGATATCGTTTGCATCGACTCTCCCCCATCCACCCCGGTTCGACAGACTTCCCCGGTGGATGATCAAATGGCTTTAATCACTACGTTGAAGAAAACTGCAGAATTCTTTTAAATTGCCACGCTTGAGGCCTTGCCGGAGCAAGATTTCGCAGAGGACATTATAAATGAAAAACCTCCGGCAAGCCAGTATATTCCGCTCTTGAATTCTGTAAAGAGACGAATAGCCCCATCCTTGCTCACACCCGCTCACACTAAGGCTGTGAACCCGAGGGTCGAAAAACTTTTCCGACCCTCCCCCACCGATCCTCTATATATCAGAGGACACGCGGTCACGGACTCGCTGGTAGTAAGCAACACTCGTAAGAGGGCAGGGGTTCCCCTTGCCACGGGAGAGTCACCCCCAGACAAGGAGTCCAAAAGGTGTATGCCTTAGGCAAACAGGTTTCGTCGGCAGCAGCCTATACCGTTAGAATTGCTAATAACACTACATTACTTGCAAGCTACGCTGACGCCCAATGGAACCTGCTCCGGGAAGGCCTTCAAGAGGTTCCAGAACCAGGTAGAGCCAAGCTTCTCGCCATTGTTTCAGAGGGCAAACTCGTCAACCAGAATGTGGTGAAGAACACCCTGGACACCGCAGAGACAGCGGGCAGGTCTCTTGCACAAGGCACTCTCCTGAAGAGACACGCGTGGCTGCGCACATCAGGCTTCAAACTAGAGACTCAAGCATCTCTCATTAATAAACCCATCGAGGAGACTAACCTCTTCAGGAAGGCGGTAGACGAAGCGTTGGAGACAGCCAAGAAAGAGCACGAGACTATTAAGTCACTGCACCAAATTTCTCAAAAACCCTCTTCACAGAGGGGTAATAATTCTCAGCGGTCCTTTCGAGGACAGGCCTGCACCGCTCAGAACAACTACAGCTCGGGCAACTTCAACTCAAGTCAAACTTCTGGAAGCCCCACATACTACCCCCAGAGGGGTCAGAAGCGCGGGAGAAACAGAGGCAGAGGCTCCAATGCCAGAGGAGCTTCAACCTCGTGTCAGAAATGACCACCAAGTCCAGGTCCCCTCCCATGTCTCCCCAGTCGGGGGGCAATTAACATCTTTCCTCAAGGCATGGGAGGGGATAACTTCAGACCAGTGGGTCCTAAAGACGGTCTCCCATGGTTACTGCGTGGAATTCGCCCGACCTCCACAGTTCAGACCGCCGAAACAATGACGGCTTTCACCGGAACATCTACAGATCCTGATTCAAGAGGTGGAAGCGCTGCTGGAAAGGACGCCATAGAAGCGGTCCAGATTCTTCAGGTAAACGAGGGTATCTATTCAGTGTACTTCCTTGTACCCAAAAAGGATCTTACCATGCATCCTGTTCTAGACCTGCGCCCCGCAAACAAGTTCATAAAACCCCAGAAGTTTCGCATGGTAACACTGCAGGAGGTGATTCCATTGCTGAAATAGGGGGACTTCATGGCAACATTGGATATGAAAGATGCATACTTTCATATTTCAATGTTGCCAGCGCACAGAAAATATCTAAGGTTTGTGATTCAGGACAAACACTACCAGTTCAAGGTATCGCTTCGGCGCCAAGAGTGTTTACCAAGGTACTGGCGGTGGCAGCAGCACACCTGCGCAGACTATCAGTTCCAGTTTACCCTTACCTCGATGACTGGCTCATCACAGGAGACTTGTTCGACGTTTGTTTTTCGAACACCCAAAAGACAGTAGACCTCCTGTTCAGTCTGGGATTTTCTATCAACGAAAAGAAATCCAGCTTGGTCCCCAGCCAAGTAAAACAGTTCCTGGGGGCCCTAATTCGGACGGAAGAGGTCTGGTCTTCCCTTCCAACGAGAGGGTTCAGAACATGCTCTCTCAGGTTCCTCAATATGCAGTCGGTCAAGAGGTGACGGTACGCAAAGCCATGCGATTGCTAGGGATGATGGCGTCATGCATATATTTGGATCCCGACGCGCGGCTGCGCATGCGACCCATGCAAGAGTGGCTCAACAGCCAGTGGTGTCAGGCCAGCAGACAATGGGAAGATCTGTTAGTTGTCTCGCCAGCCCTCGTTCTATCTCTGCAGTGGTGGTCAAGAGGAAACCTCTTGAAGGGGAAGACCTTCACCACCCCTGCAGTGGAAGCCACTCTCACGACAGACGCGTCCCTCACGGGGTGGGGGGCTCATCTGCTTCAACAGACAGCGCACGGAGTGTGGTCCCCTCAGGTAGCGTCCAACCACATAAACTTACTGGAGCTACTAGCGGTGTTCAAAGCATTGAAAGCCTTTCAGGAGCAACTGCAAGGAAAGACAGTGCTGATCCTAACCGACAGCACTACAGCAATGTATTACCTGAACAAACAGGGGGGCACTCACTCTCCAGGGCTATCCAAGCTGTCCCAAAACATTTGGATATGGGCTCTCAAACACAGGATGTTTTTGTTGTCCCAACATGTTCCAGGGGAACTCAATCTTCTGGCAGATGTACTCAGCAGAGATTTTCCTCTGCCAGAAGAATACGGATGGCGTCTACACGAAGACATTGTATCCAACGTCTTTGCAGAATGGGGGTTACCAGAGATCGACCTGTTCGCTACTCAGGAGAACGCCCAATGCCAAGATTACGCCTCCGGTACCCCCAGAACCGATCCAAGGGGAACGGACTCTGGATAACTTGGTCGGGGAAATTTGTCTACGCTTTTCCCCCGACTCCCCTTCTCAACAAGATAGTGCACAAGATGCACCAGGAACCAGTCACCATGATTCTGGTGGCTCCAATGTGGGCCCGCCAACCTTGGTTTGCGCACCTGATGGAAATGTCCCTCTCCCCACCAGTCAAGCTGCCCTGCCCGTACAACATGTTGTCTCAGGACAGGGGGGAGACCCTGCACCCATGTCCGCAATCTCTGAACTTAGCAGCTTGGCTCCTGAGGTCATAGAGTTTGGACATCTGCAACTCCCTCAAAGATACATGGACATACTAAGGGAGGCAAGGAAGCCTAACACACAATATTGCTATGCTAGCAAATGGAAACGTTTTGTCATCTGGTGCAGTTCCAAAGGCGTCAATCCCATCGATTGCTCGCCATCGCACATTGTGCTTTATCTAACCCATCTGTTAGACGCTGGGTTAGTCTTCAATTCCTTGAAGGTTCATCTAGCTGCGTTGTCAGCCTAAACCACTTCACAACAAAAGGTGTCGTGGTGGAAAATACCTGTAATTAAGGCCTTTATGGAAGGGGTTAAGAGGATTTATCCTCCCATCCCTCACCCAGCTCCTGGGTGGGATCTGAATGTGGTTCTGACTAGACTCATGGGACCTCCCTTTGAGCCTGTGCATAAAGCAAGTCTGAAGGACCTGACTTACAAGACAGCCTTTCTTATAGCTATCACTTCTATCAGAAGAGTTAGCGAGCTGCAGGCTCTTTCTGTTTTGGACCCCTTTGTGACAGTCCACAAAGTCCACAGGTTTGCGCCGAAATTTATTTCGAAGTTCCATGTGAACCAGTCTATCGAACTACCCAGAGACCTACCAACATGGCCTAAAGAAGCCTTCACACACTAGATGTGCGCAGGGCAGTCATGTTCTACATGGATAGAACTAAACCACTGAGGAAAACTAAACAATTCTTCGTTTCAGTGGCAGCTGGTAGAGAAGGGGATCCTGTCTCTAAATCAGCAATCTCAAGGTGGATTGTAAAATGCATCACACTATGTTACACTCTTGCAAAGAGAGTACTGCCCTTCAAGCCTAGAGCACACTCTACTCGAGGCATTGGGGCATCCATAGCATTCATTGCAAATGTTCCCCTAGAGTCCATTTACAAAGCGGCATGCTGGAGTTCTGTACACACCTTTACAAAACACTATTGCCTAGACACTCATTCTAGCTCTGATTCTCAGGTGGGACAAGCAGTACTAAGACATCTTTTCTCTGTTCCTTCTCACAACCCACCTCCAACTCCAGGTACTGCTCGCTAGTCCATGCACAGCATGTGATTCTAAGCAGATAAACAAGCATCAGAAGACATGCATTACTCACCGTGATAGCATTTCTGATGGTTGTATCTGCTTATATTCACATGCGCCCACCCTGCCTCCCCGCTCGGGGTGGAAGGAACATATACTTCTTACTACTTTCTCTCTTCATGTACTCACTCACTATAGCCTTGGGCTCCCTCATGGTGGAAAAAATACAATCGGAGGGACCTCGGCGCGTGAGGGATTTTGGGTACTACACACGTCACGATAGGGATAGTGTAACAGACACGCCTATGCCGACGTCCCCTTTCGGTCCCCGAAAGACAAGATGCAATACTCCGCGGTTACCACTGGATGTCGGACCATATGCACAGCATGTGAATCTAAGCAGATACAATCATCAGAAATGCTTTCACGGTAAGTAATGCATGTCTTCTGATGCTTGTATCTGCTTAGATTCATATCCGCCTACCCTTCCTCCTCTGGAGTAGAAGGTGCATGGATGTTTCCTGGCTTCATCTGTCATAAATCTGCTTTACTGCATATGTACTCACGCTACACTTCATGCTACCTCATGTCAGAAACAAAATAATCTGAGGGCCCTCAACGCGTGATGCACCATGGGTACAGTAGCCCTGTTGGCGTCCCTTTTCGACTTTGCAAATCAAAAACTGTAATATTCAGCAGCTACCACTAGATGTCAGCCTATGAATAGCATATGAATCTAAGCAGATTCAAGCATCAGAAATATGATTACGGTGAATAATGTATCCCATATTGTATAGTATAAGGATTTTGTGTTATAACTGTTTTCCCATTGCTAAAATTACTTGTGTCTGTTGGTCCAGCCGACAATAAATGTATGGATATTTTTGATATACACTTTTCTAAAAGTAATTTTTGGTTCATTGCTGAGTTTGCTAATTGTGGGCTTCCGATCACTCTCATCCCTTCTGAGAGTTGGTCTTGACTGCCTGCCAAGCTACCTAGATTGGTCTGGCTTGTCCAGAAGGTTCCCCAGTTTCACTAAATCGAGGGTGGCCTCCTAAAAGTATCCCCACCAGGTCAGAGTTTAGAAATCCATCTTAACAAATTCATGTACAGCGGTGGGATAAGATTGGCGGTACCCAGTGCTGTGCACTGGTATGGTACCCAGGTTACCCTCTACACAAGACACCTGCCTCTGCTTATAATATGGAAGTAATTACAGACATTGTTTTGAGTGCCTCTAGATCTGAGACACGAAGAAAGATATGTACTGCAAGGGGCCTGTCGGCCACTGGTACTAAATCCGAAATGCTCCAAAGGATCACAGATTGGCAAGAAGTGCAGATTCTAGCGTTGCTCTCCTACGATAGTGCTGAGGGTACTGGGGCTATCCCAAGTACCAGCAATGTGATAACTAGTGCTACCATAGAAAGAAGACAGGATCAGGATGATGACATGTCCTCTCTTTCACTGATGGGGTCTGGGACTGAGGCCCTGCTGGAATTCAAGAAGCAAGAGCTGCTGTTTAAGCAGAAGGAGCTTGAATTCCGCATGGCTAAGCTGGATTTGGAGAGGTCAGAGAAGCAGAAGGACAGGGATCACCAGTCTGAGCCTGATAGATTGCAGGGCACCAATGGCTCCACTAGAGGGTCTGGTAATGGGTCTGGCCCCACCTCTCATCCAAGATTTACGAATGATCTGCTTAGTCTTAGTGGTTGACTGCATTTGAGTATGCATGTGAGGTGCAAGAAATAGTGGATGCTGATAAGATTACATGGTTGCTCAGTCGACTACCCCATTCTGGCTGCATTGCTATTATGGAAATGTCAAAGACTGACAGAAAAGACTTTGCAAAACTGAAGCACACTCTGGTTTTAAAGTTTGGGAAGACTCCTGCCCAATACTTGTAAAGATTCAGAGAATACAAGTAAAAAGAAGGTACAACTTGTGTTTCATTGGTTGCTTTGGGTTCCCTTGCTACACTCAATCGTTCTGGCATACCTGTGGGAATATTTATGCCCCTCCAATTAAACAATGTTCCCGCCGTCACTGAATGCACTGCAATAAATCCCCTGCTTGGGTTAGTTCAAAATGTGCTCAGTAAGTTAGAGCTGCTTAAGCGTTTTAACAACCCCGCCCTGATGGAGGACTGTGAAAGATAAACCCGCCAGCGCTGTAATCAAGTCTGCTTAGTTTTATGTAATCAGATTTTAACGTGTTTCTCTTCCATTCCAGAAATTGAAATCTGAAATTATTGCACTATTTAAGGTGGACGAGGCCTCGGCAGAGCTATGAAGAGAGAGGGGCGGTATGGAGGAGCCTGCTTTAGGTGAGAAAGAACAATGTCTTTAGGATCCCAAAATCCAAACATTTACAGGCAAGAGCACTGCATGCTAATGTGTACATATGGACACTGTTCTCTTGAAAAACAATCAAGGAACTGGAGATTGAAAACCTGAGACTTACTAAAGTTATCACTGCAGGTGCTTGTAGAACCTAGGCAGCATTATTGGGTTGGTCTGTAGGCGGTGTCGAGGTGTAGCACAGCATTGCCATTTCTGGGGCTTTTTCTAGGACAGTTGTCTGGTCTCACGGACCAGGAGCCACCAAAAGGTTAAAATAAATTTATTGTGTAGCAAAGACAAGATTAAGACATTTTACACCCAATGCTTCAAAATGGACACCACAGGTTTTATGGGCATGATCAGACACACCATGTGGCTCAAGTCAGCAAAATCAAACGACATCATAAGGGAAATTATAAAAAGGAAACTTAGCTTTAAATGTTATCTAGATATAATTTATAATGTGATGTTTGTATGTATATACCTTTTGTTTTTGAATGTGTAAAAAAACCCAAATGTGGTTATATCACAATAAATAAAAAAATTTAAAAAAATTAAAAAAAAGGAAACTTGACAAATACACCAGCACTGCTACAAAGGAGGTAGTGACCAGGAACTCACAAGATCAGAAACATCGGGAAAGCTCTGCACGATAAAGGAAACAATCACAAATACACCAGCACTGTCACAAAGGAGGGGGTGACCAGGATCTCACAAGATCAGACACATCAGGGAAGCTCTGCGTGATAAAGGAAACATTCACAAAAACACCAGCACTGCTACAAAGGAAGGAGTGACCACGAACTCACAAGATCAGACACATCGGGGAAGCTCTGCATGATAAAGGAAACATTCACAAATACACCAGCACTGCAACAAAGGAGGGGGTGACCGGGAACTCACAAGATCAGACACATCAGGGAAGCTCTGCGTGATAAAGGAAACATTCACAATTACACCAGAACTGCATCAAAGGAGGGGGTGACCAGGAACTTAGAAGATCAGATACATCGGGGAAGCTCTGCATGATAAAGGAAACATTGACAAATACACCAGCACTGCTACACAGGAGGTGGTGACCAGGAACTCACAAGATCAGACACATCGGGGATACTCTGCATGATAAAGGACACATTCACAAATACACCAGCACTGCTACAAAGGAGGGGGTGACCAGGAACTCACAGGATCAGACACATTGGGGAAGCTCTGCATGATAAAGGACACATTCACAAATATACCAGCACTGCTACAAAGGAGGGGGTGACCATGAACTCACAAGATCAGGTACATTGGGGAAACTCTGCATGATAAAGCAAACATTCACAAATGCACCAGCACTGCTGTAAAGGAGGGAGTGACCAGGAACTCACAAGATCAGGTACATCGGGGAAGCTCTGCATGATAAAGGAAACATTCACAAATACACCAGCACTGCTATAAAGAAAGGAAAGGGTGACCAGGAATTCACAAGATCAGGCACATCGGGGATGCTCTGCATGATAAAGGAAACATTCACAAATACACCAGCACTGCTAAAAAAGAGGAGGCGACCAGGCACTCACAAGATCAGACACATCGGGGAAGCTCTGCGTGATAAAGGAAACATTCACAAATACACCAGCACTGCTACAAAGGAAGGAGTGACCAGGACCTCACAAGATCAGGCACATCGGGGAAGCTCTGCGTGATAAAGGAAACATTCACAAATACACCAGCACTGCTACAAAGGAAGGAGTGACCAGGAACTCACAAGATCAGGCACATCAGGGAAGCTCTGCATGATAAAGGAAACATTCACAAATACACCAGCACTGCTACAAAGGAAGGAGTGACCAGGAACTCACAAGATCAGGCACATCGGGGAAGCTCTGCGTGATAAAGGAAACATTCACAAATACACCAGCACTGCTACAAAGAAAGGGTGACCAGGAACTCACAAGATCAGGCACATCGGGGATGCTCTGCATGATAAAGGAAACATTCACAAATACACCAGCACTGCTACAAAGAAAAGGTGACCAGGAACTCACAAGATCAGACACATCAGGGAAGCACTGCCTGATAAAGCAAACATTCACAAATACACCAGCACTGCTACAAAGAAAGGGTGACCAGGAACTCACAAGATCAGACACATCGGGGAAGCTCTGCATGATAAAGGAAACATTCACAAATACACCAGCACTGCTACAAAGGAGGGGGTGATCAGGAACTCACAAGATCAGACACATCGGGGAAGCTCTGCATGATAAAGGAAACATTCACAAATACACCAGCACTGCTACAAAGAAAGGGTGACCAGGAACTCACAAGATCAGGCACATCGGGGAAGCTCTGCATGATAAAGGAAACATTCACAAATACACCAGCACTGCTACAAAGAAAGGGTGACCAGGAACTCAAAAGATCAGGCACATTGGGGATGCTCTGCATGATAAAGGAAACATTCACAAATACACCAGCACTGCTACAAAGAAAGAGTGACCAGGAACTCACAAGATCAGACACATCGGGGAAGCTCTGCATGATAAAGCAAATATTCACAAATACACCAGCACTGCTACAAAGAAAGGGTGACCAGGAACTCACAAGATCAGACACATCGGGGAAGCTCTGCATGATAAAGGAAACATTCACAAATATACCAGTACTGCTGTAAAGGAAGGAGTGACCATGAACTCACAAGATCAGACACATCGGGGAAGCTCTGCACGATAAAGGAAACATTCACAAATACACCAGCACTGCTACACAGGAGGTGGTGATCATGAACTCACAAGATCAGACACATCGGGGAAGCTCTGCATGATAAAGGAAACATTCACAAATACAACAGCACTGCTACAAAGGAGAGGGTGACCAGGAACTCACAAGATCAGACACATCGGGGAAGCTCTGCATGATAAAGGAAACATTCACAAATACACCAGCACTGCTACAAAGAAAGGGTGACCAGGAACTCACAAGATCAGACACATCGGGGAAGCTCTGAATGATAAAGCAAACATTCACAAATACACCAGCACTGCTACAAAGAAAGTGTGACCAGGAACTCACAAGATCAGACACATCGGGGAAGCTCTGCATGATAAAGGAAACATTCACAAATACACCAGTACTGCTGTAAAGGAGGGGGTGACCAGGAACTCACAAGATCAGGTACATTGGGGAAGCTCTGCATGATAAAGCAAACATTCACAAATACACCAGCACTGCTACAAAGAAAGTGTGACCAGGAACTCACAAGATCAGACACATCGGGGAAGCTCTGCATGATAAAGGAAACATTCACAAATACACCAGCACTGCTACAAAGAAAGGGTGACCAGGAACTCACAAGATCAGACACATCGGGGAAGCTCTGCATGATAAAGCAACCATTCACAAATACACCAGCACTGCTACAAAGAAAGGGTGACCAGGAACTCACAAGATCAGGCACATCGGGGAAGCTATGCATGATAAAGGAAACATTCACAAATACACCAGCACTGCTACAAAGCAGGGGGTGACCAGGAACTCACAAGATCAGACACATCGGGGAAGCTCTGCATGATAAAGGAAACATTCACAAATACACCAGCACTGCTACACAGTAGGTGGTGACCAGGAACTCACAAGATCAGACACATCGGGGATGCTCTGCATGATAATGCAAACATTCACAAATACACCAGCACTGCGGTAAAGGAAGTAGTGACCATGAGCTCACAAGATCAGGCACATCGGGGAAGCTCTGCATGATAAAGGAAACATTCAGAAATACACCAGCACTGCTACAAAGGAAGGAGTGACCAGGAACTCACAAGATCAGGCACATCTGGGATGCTCTGCATGATAAAGCAAACATTCACAAATACACCAGCACTGCTGTAAAGGAAGGAGTGACCATGAACTCACAAGATCAGGTACATCAGGGAAGCTCTGCATGATAAAGCAAACATTCACAAATACACCAGCACTGCTACAAAGAAAGGGTGACCAGGAACTCACAAGATCAGACACATCGGGGAAGCTCTGCATGATAAAGCAAACATCCACAAATACACCAGCACTGCTACAAAGAAAGGGTGACCAGGAACTCACAAGATCAGACACATCGGGGAAGCTCTGCATGATAAAGGAAACATTCACAAATACATCAGCACTGCTACAAAGAAAGGGTGACCAGGAACTCACAAGATCAGACACATCGGGGAAGCTCTGCATGATAAAGCAACCATTCACAAATACACCAGCACTGGTACAAAGAAAGGGTGACCAGGAACTCACAAGATCAGACACATAGGGGAAGCTCTGCATGATAAAGGAAACATTCACAAATACACCAGCACTGCTACAAAGGAGGGGGTGACCAGAAACTCACAAGATCAGACACATCGGGGAAGCTCTGCATGATAAAGGAAACATTCACAAATACACCAGCACTGCTACACAGGAGGTGGTGACCAGGAACTCACAATATCAGACACATCGGGGAAGCTTTGCGTGATAAAGGAAACATTCACAAATACAACATCACTGCTGCAAAGGAAGGAGTGACCAGGAACTCACAAGATCAGGCACATCGGGGATGCTCTGCATGATAAAGCAAACATTCACAAATACACCAGCACTGCTGTAAAGGAAGTAGTGACCATGAGCTCACAAGATCAGGCACATCGGGGAAGCTCTGCATGATAAAGGAAACATTCACAAATACACCAGCACTGCTACAAAGGAAGGAGTGACCAGGAACTCACAAGATCAGGCACATCTGGGATGCTCTGCATGATAAAGCAAACATTCACAAATACACCAGCACTGCTGTAAAGGAAGGAGTGACCATGAACTCACAAGATCAGACACATCAGGGAAGCTCTGCATGATAAAGGAAACATTCACAAATACACCAGTACTGCTGTAAAGGAGGGGGTGACCAGGCACTCACAAGATCAGAAACATCAGGGAAGCTCTGCATGATAAAGCAAACATTCACAAATACACCAGCACTGCTACAAAAGAGGTGATGACCAGGAACTCACAAGATCAGACACATCAGGGAAGCTCTGCGTGATAAAGGAAACATTCACAAATACACCAGCACTGCTACAAAGGACGGGGTGACCATGAACTCACAAGATCAGACACATCAGGGAAGCTCTGCGTGATAAAGGAAACATTCACAAATACACCAGCACTGCTACAAAAGAGGTGATGACCAGGAACTCACAAGATCAGACACATCAGGGAAGCTCTGCGTGATAAAGGAAACATTCACAAATACACCAGCACTGCTACAAAGGAGGGGGTGACCATGAACTCACAAGATCAGACACATCAGGGAAGCTCTGCGTGATAAAGGAAACATTCACAAATACACCAGCACTGCTACAAAAGAGGTGATGAACAAGAACTCACAAGATCAGACACATCTGGGAAGCTCTGCGTGATAAAGGAAACATTCACAAATACACCAGCACTGCTACAAAGGAGGGGGTGACCAGGAACTCACAAGATCAGGTACATCGGGAAAGCTCTGCATGATAAAGCAAACATTCACAAATACACCAGCACTGCTACAAAGGAAGGAGTGACCAGGAACTCACAAGATCAGGCACATCGGGGATGCTCTGCATGATAAAGGAAACATTCACAAATACACCAGCACTGCTACAAAGGAGGGGGTGACCAGGAATTCACAAGATCAGGTACATCGGGGAAGCTCTGCATGATAAAGGAAACATTCACAATTACACCAGCACTGCTACAAAGGAAGGAGTGACCACAAACTCACAAGATCAGGCACATCGGGGAAGCTCTGCATGATAAAGGAAACATTCACAAATACACCAGCAATGCTACAAAGGAGGGGGTGACCAGGAACTCACAAGATCAGACATATCGGGGAAGCTCTGCGTGATAAAAGAAACATTCACAAATACACCAGCACTGCTGTAAAGGAAGGAGTGACCATGAACTCACAAGATCAGAAACATCGGGGAAGCTCTGCATGATAAAGGAAACATTCACAAATACACCAGCACTGCTGTAAAGGAGGGGGTGACCAGTCACTCACAAGATCAGACACATCAGGGAAGCTCTGCATGATGAAGGAAACATGCACAAATACACCAGCACTGCTACAAAGGAGGGGGTGACCAGGAACTCACAAGATCAGACACATCGGGGAAGCTCTGCATGATAAAGGAAACATTCACAAATACACTAGCACTCATACAAAGGAGGGAGTGACCAGGAACTCACAACATCAGGTACATCGGGGAAGCTCTGCGTGATAAAAGAAACATTCACAAATACACCAGCACTGCTGTAAAGGAAGGAGTGACCATGAACTCACAAGATCAGAAACATCGGGGAAGCTCTGCATGATAAAGGAAACATTCACAAATACACCAGCACTGCTGTAAAGGAGGGGGTGACCAGTCACTCACAAGATCAGACACATCAGGGAAGCTCTGCATGATGAAGGAAACATGCACAAATACACCAGCACTGCTACAAAGGAGGGGGTGACCATGAACTCACATGATCAGGTACATCGAGGAAGGTCTGCATGATGAAGCAAACATTCACAAATACACCAGCACTGCTGTAAAGGAGGGAGTGACCAGGAACTCACAAGATCAGGTACATCGGGGAAGCTCTGCATGATAAAGGAAACATTCACAAATACACCAGCACTGCTACAAAGGAGGGGGTGACCAGGAACTCACAAGATCAGACACATCGGGGAAGCTCTGCATGATAAAGGACACATTCACAAATATACCAGCACTGCTACAAAGGAGGGGGTGACCATGAACTCACATGATCAGGTACATCGGGGAAGCTCTGCATGATAAAGCAAACATTTACAAATACACCAGCACTGCTGTAAAGGAGGGAGTGACCAGGAACTCATAAGATCAGGTACATCGGGGAAGCTCTGCATGATAAAGCAAACATTCACAAATACACCAGCACTGCTGTAAAGGAGGGAGTGACCAGAAACTCACAAGATCAGGTACATCAGGGAAGCTCTGCATGATAAAGTAAACATTCACAAATACACCAGCACTGCTACAAAGGAGGGGGTGACCAGGAACTCACAAGATCAGGTACATCGGGGAAGCTCTGCATGATAAAGGAAACATTCACAAATATACCAGCACTACTACAAAAAAAGGGTGACCAGGAACTCACAAAGTCAGACACATCGGGGAAGCTCTGCATGATAAAGGAAACATTCACAAATACACCAGCACTGCTAAAAAAGAGGAGGCGACCAGCCATTCACAAGATCAGACACATCGGGGTAGCTCTGCGTGATAAAGGAAACATTCACAAATACACCAGCACTGCTACAAAGGAAGGAGTGACCAGGAACTCACAAGATCAAGCACATCGGGGAAGTTCTGCGTGATAAAGGAAACATTCACAAATACACCAGCACTGCTACAAAGGAAGGAGTGACCAGGAACTCACAAGATCAGGCACATCGGGGAAGCTCTGCGTGATAAAGGAAACATTCACAAATACACCAGCACTGCTACAAAGGAGCGGGTGACCAGGAACTCACAAGATCAGGTACATCAGGGGAAGCTCTGCATGATAAAGGAAACATTCACAAATACACCAGTACTGCTGTAAAGGACGGGGTGACCAGGAACTCACAAGATCAGACACATCGGGGAAGCTCTGCATGATAAAGGAAACATTCACAAATACACCAGCACTGCTACAAAGGAGGGGGTGACCAGGAACTCACAAGATCAGACACATCGGGGAAGCTCTGCATAATAAAGGAAACATTCACAAATACACCAGCACTGCTACACAGGAGGTGATGACCAGGAACTCACAAGATCAGGCACATCGGGGATGCTCTGCATGATAAAGCAAACATTCACAAATACACCAGCACTGCTGTAAAGGAAGTAGTGACCATGAACTCACAAGATCAGGCACATCGGGGAAGCTCTGCATGATAAAGGAAACATTCACAAATACACCAGCACTGCTGTAAAGGAAGGAGTGACCATGAACTCACAAGATCAGACACATCAGGGAAGCTCTGCATGATAAAGGAAACATTCACAAATACACCAGTACTGCTGTAAAGGAGGGGGTGACCAGGCACTCACAAGATCAGACACATCAGGGAAGCTCTGCATGATAAAGCAAACATTCACAAATACACCAGCACTGCTACAAAAGAGGTGATGACCAGGAACTCACAAGATCAGACACATCAGGGAAGCTCTGCGTGATAAAGGAAACTTTCACAAATACACCAGCACTGCTACAAAGGACGGGGTGACCATGAACTCACAAGATCAGACACATCAGGGAAGCTCTGCATGATAAAGTAAACATTCACAAATACACCAGCACTGCTACAAAGGAGGGGGTGACCAGGAACTCACAAGATCAGGTACATCGGGGAAGCTCTGCATGATAAAGGAAACATTCACAAATATACCAGCACTACTACAAAGAAAGGGTGACCAGGAACTCACAACGTCAGACACATCTGGGAAGCTCTGCATGATAAAGGAAACATTCACAAATACACCAGCACTGCTAAAAAAGAGGAGGCGACCAGCCATTCACAAGATCAGACACATCGGGGTAGCTCTGCGTGATAAAGGAAACATTCACAAATACACCAGCACTGCTACAAAGGAAGGAGTGACCAGGAACTCACAAGATCAAGCACATCGGGGAAGCTCTGCGTGATAAAGGAAACATTCACAAATACACCAGCACTGCTACAAAGGAGGGGGTGACCAGGAACTCACAAGATCAGGTACATCAGGGGAAGCTCTGCATGATAAAGGAAACATTCACAAATACACCAGTACTGCTGTAAAGGACGGGGTGACCAGGAACTCACAAGATCAGACACATCGGGGAAGCTCTGCATGATAAAGGAAACATTCACAAATACACCAGCACTGCTACAAAGGAGGGGGTGACCAGGAACTCACAAGATCAGACACATCGGGGAAGCCCTGCATAATAAAGGAAACATTCACAAATACACCAGCACTGCTACACAGGAGGTGGTGACCAGGAACTCACGAGATCGGGCACATCGGGGATGCTATGCATGATAAAGCAAACATTCAGAAATACACCAGCACTGCTGTAAAGGAAGTAGTGACCATGAACTCACAAGATCAGGCACATCGGGGAAGCTCTGCATGATAAAGGAAACATTCACAAATACACCAGCACTGCTACAAAGGAAGGAGTGACCAGGAACTCACAAGATCAGGCACATCGGGGATGCTCTGCATGATAAAGCAAACATTCACAAATACACCAGCACTGCTGTAAAGGAAGAAGTGACCATGAACTCACAAGATCAGACACATCAGGGAAGCTCTGCATGATAAAGGAAACATTCACAAATACACCAGTACTGCTGTAAAGGAGGGGGTGACCAGGCACTCACAAGATCAGACACATCAGGGAAGTTCTGCATGATAAAGCAAACATTCACAAATACACCAGCACTGCTACAAAAGAGGTGATGACCAGGAACTCACAAGATCAGACACATCAGGGAAGCTCTGCGTGATAAAGGAAACATTCACAAATACACCAGCACTGCTACAAAGGACGGGGTGACCAGGAACTCACAAGATCAGACACATCAGGGAAGCTCTGCGTGATAAAGGAAACATTCACAAATACACCAGCACTGCTACAAAAGAGGTGATGACCAGGAACTCACAAGATCAGACACATCAGGGAAGCTCTGCATGATAAGGAAACATTCACAAATACACCAGCACTGCTACAAAGGAGGGGGTGACCAGGAACTCACAAGATCAGGTACATCGGGAAAGCTCTGCATGATAAAGCAAACATTCACAAATACACCAGCACTGCTACAAAGGAAGGAGTGACCAGGAACTCACAAGATCAGGCACATCGGGGATGCTCTGCATGATAAAGGAAACATTCACAAATACACCAGCACTGCTACAAAGGAGGGGTGACCAGGAATTCACAAGATCAGGTACATCGGGGAAGCTCTGCATGATAAAGGAAACATTCACAATTACACCAGCACAGCTACAAAGGAAGGAGTGACCACAAACTCACAAGATCAGGCACATCGGGGAAGCTCTGCATGATAAAGGAAACATTCACAAATACACCAGCACTGCTACGAAGGAGGGGGGGACCAGGAACTCACAAGATCAGACATATCGGGGAAGCTCTGCGTGATAAAAGAAACATTCACAAATACACCAGCACTGCTGTAAAGGAAGGAGTGACCATGAACTGACAAGATCAGACACATCGGGGAAGCTCTGCATGATAAAGGAAACATTCACAAATACACCAGCACTGCTGTAAAGGAGGGGGTGACCAGTCACTCACAAGATCAGACACATCAGGGAAGCTCTGCATGATGAAGGAAACATGCACAAATACACCAGCACTGCTACAAAGGAGGGGGTGACCAGGAACTCACAAGATCAGACACATCGTGGAAGCTCTGCATGATAAAGGAAACATTCACAAATACACTAGCACTCCTACAAAGGAGGGAGTGACCAGGAACTCACAAGATCAGACACATCGGGGAAGCTCTGCATGATAAAGGACACATTCACAAATATACCAGCACTGCTACAAAGGAGGAGGTGACCATGAACTCACATGATCAGGTACATCGGGGAAGCTCTGCATGATGAAGCAAACATTCACAAATACACCAGCACTGCTGTAAAGGAGGGAGTGACCAGGACCTCACAAGATCAGGTACATCGGGGAAGCTCTGCATGATAAAGGAAACATTCACAAATACACCAGCACTGCTACAAAGGAGGGGGTGACCAGGAACTCACAAGATCAGGTACATCGGGGAAGCTCTGCATGATAAAGTAAACATTCACAAATATACCAGCACTGCTACAAAGGAGGGGGTGACCATGAACTCACATGATCAGGTACATCGCGGAAGCTCTGCATGATAAAGCAAACATTCACAAATACACCAGCACTGCTGTAAAGGAGGGAGTGACCAGGAACTCATAAGATCAGGTACATCGGGGAAGCTCTGCATGATAAAGCAAACATTCACAAATACACCAGCACTGCTGTAAAGGAGGGAGTGACCAGGAACTCACAATATCAGGTCATCGGGGAAGCTCTGCATGATAAAGTAAACATTCACAAATACACCAGCACTGCTACAAAGGAGGGGGTGACCAGGAACTCACAAGATCAGGTACATCGGGGAAGCTCTGCATGATAAAGGAAACATTCACAAATATACCAGCACTACTACAAAGAAAGGGTGACCAGGAACTCACAAAGTCAGACACATCGGGGAAGCTCTGCATGATAAAGGAAACATTCACAAATACACCAGCACTGCTAAAAAAAGAGGAGGCGACCAGCCATTCACAAGATCAGACACATCAGGGTAGCTCTGCGTGATAAAGGAAACATTCACAAATACACCAGCACTGCTACAAAGGAAGGAGTGACCAGGAACTCACACGATCAAGCACATCGGGGAAGCTCTGCGTGATAAAGGAAACATTCACAAATATACCAGCACTGCTACAAAGGAAGGAGTGACCAGGAACTCACAAGATCAGGCACATCGGGGAAGCTCTGCGTGATAAAGGAAACATTCACAAATACACCAGCACTGCTACAAAGGAGGGGGTGACCAGGAACTCACAAGATCAGACACATCGGGGAAGCTCTGCATAATAAAGGAATCATTCACAAATACACCAGCACTGCTACACAGGAGGTGGTGACCAGGAACTCACAAGATCAGGCACATCGGGGATGCTCTGCATGATAAAGCAAACATTCACAAATACACCAGCACTGCTGTAAAGGAAGTAGTGACCATGAACTCACAAGATCAGGCACATCGGGGAAGCTCTGCATGATAAAGGAAACATTCACAAATACACCAGCACTGCTACAAAGGAAGGAGTGACCAGGAACTCACAAGATCAGGCACATCGGGGATGCTCTGCATGATAAAGCAAACATTCACAAATACACCAGCACTGCTGTAAAGGAAGAAGTGACCATGAACTCACAAGATCAGACACATCAGGGAAGCTCTGCATGATAAAGGAAACATTCACAAATACACCAGTACTGCTGTAAAGGAGGGGGTGACCAGGCACTCACAAGATCAGACACATCAGGGAAGTTCTGCATGATAAAGCAAACATTCACAAATACACCAGCACTGCTACAAAAGAGGTGATGACCAGGAACTCACAAGATCAGACACATCAGGGAAGCTCTGCGTGATAAAGGAAACATTCACAAATACACCAGCACTGCTACAAAGGACGGGGTGACCAGGAACTCACAAGATCAGACACATCAGGGAAGCTCTGCGTGATAAAGGAAACATTCACAAATACACCAGCACTGCTACAAAAGAGGTGATGACCAGGAACTCACAAGATCAGACACATCAGGGAAGCTCTGCATGATAAGGAAACATTCACAAATACACCAGCACTGCTACAAAGGAGGGGGTGACCAGGAACTCACAAGATCAGGTACATCGGGAAAGCTCTGCATGATAAAGCAAACATTCACAAATACACCAGCACTGCTACAAAGGAAGGAGTGACCAGGAACTCACAAGATCAGGCACATCGGGGATGCTCTGCATGATAAAGGAAACATTCACAAATACACCAGCACTGCTACAAAGGAGGGGTGACCAGGAATTCACAAGATCAGGTACATCGGGGAAGCTCTGCATGATAAAGGAAACATTCACAATTACACCAGCACAGCTACAAAGGAAGGAGTGACCACAAACTCACAAGATCAGGCACATCGGGGAAGCTCTGCATGATAAAGGAAACATTCACAAATACACCAGCACTGCTACGAAGGAGGGGGGGACCAGGAACTCACAAGATCAGACATATCGGGGAAGCTCTGCGTGATAAAAGAAACATTCACAAATACACCAGCACTGCTGTAAAGGAAGGAGTGACCATGAACTCACAAGATCAGACACATCGGGGAAGCTCTGCATGATAAAGGAAACATTCACAAATACACCAGCACTGCTGTAAAGGAGGGGGTGACCAGTCACTCACAAGATCAGACACATCAGGGAAGCTCTGCATGATGAAGGAAACATGCACAAATACACCAGCACTGCTACAAAGGAGGGGGTGACCAGGAACTCACAAGATCAGACACATCGTGGAAGCTCTGCATGATAAAGGAAACATTCACAAATACACCAGCACTGCTACAAAGGAAGGAGTGACCAGGAACTCACAAGATCAGGCACATCGGGGATGCTCTGCATGATAAAGCAAACATTCACAAATACACCAGCACTGCTGTAAAGGAAGAAGTGACCATGAACTCACAAGATCAGACACATCAGGGAAGCTCTGCATGATAAAGGAAACATTCACAAATACACCAGTACTGCTGTAAAGGAGGGGGTGACCAGGCACTCACAAGATCAGACACATCAGGGAAGTTCTGCATGATAAAGCAAACATTCACAAATACACCAGCACTGCTACAAAAGAGGTGATGACCAGGAACTCACAAGATCAGACACATCAGGGAAGCTCTGCGTGATAAAGGAAACATTCACAAATACACCAGCACTGCTACAAAGGACGGGGTGACCAGGAACTCACAAGATCAGACACATCAGGGAAGCTCTGCGTGATAAAGGAAACATTCACAAATACACCAGCACTGCTACAAAAGAGGTGATGACCAGGAACTCACAAGATCAGACACATCAGGGAAGCTCTGCATGATAAGGAAACATTCACAAATACACCAGCACTGCTACAAAGGAGGGGGTGACCAGGAACTCACAAGATCAGGTACATCGGGAAAGCTCTGCATGATAAAGCAAACATTCACAAATACACCAGCACTGCTACAAAGGAAGGAGTGACCAGGAACTCACAAGATCAGGCACATCGGGGATGCTCTGCATGATAAAGGAAACATTCACAAATACACCAGCACTGCTACAAAGGAGGGGTGACCAGGAATTCACAAGATCAGGTACATCGGGGAAGCTCTGCATGATAAAGGAAACATTCACAATTACACCAGCACAGCTACAAAGGAAGGAGTGACCACAAACTCACAAGATCAGGCACATCGGGGAAGCTCTGCATGATAAAGGAAACATTCACAAATACACCAGCACTGCTACGAAGGAGGGGGGGACCAGGAACTCACAAGATCAGACATATCGGGGAAGCTCTGCGTGATAAAAGAAACATTCACAAATACACCAGCACTGCTGTAAAGGAAGGAGTGACCATGAACTCACAAGATCAGACACATCGGGGAAGCTCTGCATGATAAAGGAAACATTCACAAATACACCAGCACTGCTGTAAAGGAGGGGGTGACCAGTCACTCACAAGATCAGACACATCAGGGAAGCTCTGCATGATGAAGGAAACATGCACAAATACACCAGCACTGCTACAAAGGAGGGGGTGACCAGGAACTCACAAGATCAGACACATCGTGGAAGCTCTGCATGATAAAGGAAACATTCACAAATACACTAGCACTCCTACAAAGGAGGGAGTGACCAGGAACTCACAAGATCAGACACATCGGGGAAGCTCTGCATGATAAAGGACACATTCACAAATATACCAGCACTGCTACAAAGGAGGAGGTGACCATGAACTCACATGATCAGGTACATCGGGGAAGCTCTGCATGATGAAGCAAACATTCACAAATACACCAGCACTGCTGTAAAGGAGGGAGTGACCAGGACCTCACAAGATCAGGTACATCGGGGAAGCTCTGCATGATAAAGGAAACATTCACAAATACACCAGCACTGCTACAAAGGAGGGGGTGACCAGGAACACACAAGATCAGGTACATCGGGGAAGCTCTGCATGATAAAGTAAACATTCACAAATATACCAGCACTGCTACAAAGGAGGGGGTGACCATGAACTCACATGATCAGGTACATCGGGGAAGCTCTGCATGATAAAGCAAACATTCACAAATACACCAGCACTGCTGTAAAGGAGGGAGTGACCAGGAACTCATAAGATCAGGTACATCGGGGAAGCTCTGCATGATAAAGCAAACATTCACAAATACACCAGCACTGCTGTAAAGGAGGGAGTGACCAGGAACTCACAATATCAGGTCATCGGGGAAGCTCTGCATGATAAAGTAAACATTCACAAATACACCAGCACTGCTACAAAGGAGGGGGTGACCAGGAACTCACAAGATCAGGTACATCGGGGAAGCTCTGCATGATAAAGGAAACATTCACAAATATACCAGCACTACTACAAAGAAAGGGTGACCAGGAACTCACAAAGTCAGACACATCGGGGAAGCTCTGCATGATAAAGGAAACATTCACAAATACACCAGCACTGCTAAAAAAAAGAGGAGGCGACCAGCCATTCACAAGATCAGACACATCAGGGTAGCTCTGCGTGATAAAGGAAACATTCACAAATACACCAGCACTGCTACAAAGGAAGGAGTGACCAGGAACTCACACGATCAAGCACATCGGGGAAGCTCTGCGTGATAAAGGAAACATTCACAAATATACCAGCACTGCTACAAAGGAAGGAGTGACCAGGAACTCACAAGATCAGGCACATCGGGGAAGCTCTGCGTGATAAAGGAAACATTCACAAATACACCAGCACTGCTACAAAGGAGGGGGTGACCAGGAACTCACAAGATAAGGTACATCAGGGGAAGCTCTGCATGATAAAGGAAACATTCAGAAATACACCAGTACTGCTGTAAAGGACGGGGTGACCAGGAACTCACAAGATCAGACACATCGGGGAAGCTCTGCATGATAAAGGAAACATTCACAAATACACCAGCACTGCTACAAAGGAGGGGGTGACCAGGAACTCACAAGATCAGACACATCCGGGAAGCTCTGCATAGTAAAGGAAACATTCACAAATACACCAGCACTGCTACACAGGAGATGGTGACCAGGAACTCACAAGATCAGACACATCGGGGAAGCTTTGCGTGATAAAGGAAACATTCACAAATACACCAGCACTGCTGCAAAGGACGGGGTGACCAGGAACTCACAGGATCAGACACATCGGGGAAGCTCTGCGTGATAAAGGAAACATTCACAAATACACCAGCACTGCTACAAAGGAGAGGGTGACCAGGAACTCACAAGATCAGCTACATTGGGGAAGCTCTGCATGATAAAGGATACATTCACAAATACACCAGCACTGCTACAAAGGAGGGGGTGACCAGGAACTCACAAGATCAGGTACATCGGGAAAGCTCTGCATGATAAAGCAAACATTCACAAATACACCAGCACTGCTGTAAAGGAAGGAGTGACCATGAACTCACAAGATCAGACACATCGGGGAAGCTCTGCATGATAAAGGAAACATTCACAAATACACCAGTACTGCTGTAAAGGAGGGGGTGACCAGGCACTCACAAGATCAGACACATCAGGGAAGCTCTGCATGATAAAGCAAACATTCACAAATACACCAGCACTGTTACAAAAGAGGTGATGACTAGGAACTCACAAGATCAGACACATCAGGGAAGCTCTGCGTGATAAAGGAAACATTCACAAATACACCAGCACTGCTACAAAGGACGGGGTGACCATGAACTCACAAGATCAGACACATCAGGGAAGCTCTGCGTGATAAAGGAAACATTCACAAATACACCAGCACTGCTACAAAAGAGGTGATGACCAGGAACTCACAAGATCAGACACATCAGGGAAGCTCTGCGTGATAAAGGAAACATTCACAAATACACCAGCACTGCTACAAAGGAGGGGGTGACCAGGAACTCACAAGATCAGGTACATCGGGGAAGCTCTGCATGATAAAGGAAACATTCACAAATATACCAGCACTACTACAAAGAAAGGGTGACCAGGAACTCACAGAGTCAGACACATCGGGGAAGCTCTGCATGATAAAGGAAACATTCACAAATATACCAGCACTACTACAAAGAAAGGGTGACCAGGAACTCACAAAGTCAGACACATCGGGGAAGCTCTGCATGATAAAGGAAACATTCACAAATACACCAGCACTGCTAAAAAAAGAGGAGGCGACCAGCCATTCACAAGATCAGACACATCAGGGTAGCTCTGCGTGATAAAGGAAACATTCACAAATACACCAGCACTGCTACAAAGGAAGGAGTGACCAGGAACTCACAAGATCAAGCACTTCGGGGAAGCTCTGCGTGATAAAGGAAACATTCACAAATACACCAGCACTGCTACAAAGGAAGGAGTGACCAGGAACTCACAAGATCAGGCACATCGAGGAAGCTCTGCGTGATAAAGGAAACATTCACAAATACACCAGCACTGCTACAAAGGAGGGGGTGACCAGGAACTCACAAGATAAGGTACATCAGGGGAAGCTCTGCATGATAAAGGAAACATTCAGAAATACACCAGTACTGCTGTAAAGGACGGGGTGACCAGGAACTCACAAGATCAGACACATCGGGGAAGCTCTGCATGATAAAGGAAACATTCACAAATACACCAGCACTGCTACAAAGGAGGGGGTGACCAGGAACTCACAAGATCAGACACATCGGGGAAGCTCTGCATAATAAAGGAAACATTCACAAATACACCAGCACTGCTACACAGGAGATGGTGACCAGGAACTCACAAGATCAGACACATCGGGGAAGCTTTGCGTGATAAAGGAAACATTCACAAATACACCAGCACTGCTGCAAAGGACGGGGTGACCAGGAACTCACAGGATCAGACACATCGGGGAAGCTCTGCGTGATAAAGGAAACATTCAGAAATACACCAGCACTGCTACAAAGGAGGGGGTGACCAGGAACTCACAAGATCAGCTACATTGGGGAAGCTCTGCATGATAAAGGATACATTCACAAATACACCAGCACTGCTACAAAGGAGGGGGTGACCAGGAACTCACAAGATCAGGTACATCGGGAAAGCTCTGCATGATAAAGCAAACATTCACAAATACACCAGCACTGCTGTAAAGGAAGGAGTGACCATGAACTCACAAGATCAGACACATCAGGGAAGCTCTGCATGATAAAGCAAACATTCACAAATACACCAGCACTGTTACAAAAGAGGTGATGACCAGGAACTCACAAGATCAGACACATCAGGGAAGCTTCTCGTGATAAAGGAAACATTCACAAATACACCAGCACTGCTACAAAGGACGGGGTGACCATGAACTCACAAGATCAGACACATCAGGGAAGCTCTGCGTGATAAAGGAAACATTCACAAATACACCAGCACTGCTACAAAATAGGTGATGACCAGGAACTCACAAGATCAGACACATCAGGGAAGCTCTGCGTGATAAAGGAAAAATTCACAAATACACCAGCACTGCTACAAAGGAGGGGGTGACCAGGAACTCACAAGATCAGGTACATCGGGAAAGCTCTGCATGATAAAGCAAACATTCACAAATACACCAGCACTGCTACAAAGGAAGGAGTGAACAGGAACTCACAAGATCAGGCACATCTGGGATGCTCTGCATGATAAAGGAAACATTCACAAATACACCAGCACTGCTACAAAGGAGGGGGTGACCAGGAACTCACAAGTTCAGGTACATCGGGGAAGCTCTGCATGATAAAGGAAACATTCACAAATACACCAGCAGTGCTGTAAAGGAGGGGGTGACCAGTCACTCACAAGATCAGACACATCAGGGAAGCTCTGCATGATGATGAAACATTCACAAATACACCAGCACTGCTGTAAAGGAAGGAGTGACAAGGAACTCACAAGATCAGACACATCGGGGAAGCTCTGCATGATAAAGGAAACATTCACAAATACACCAGCACTGCTACAAAGGAAGGAGTGACCAGGAACTCACAAGATCAGGCACATCTGGGATGCTCTGCATGATAAAGCAAACATTCACAAATACACCAGCACTGCTGTAAAGGAAGGAGTGACCATGAACTCACAAGATCAGGTACATCAGGGAAGCTCTGCATGATAAAGCAAACATTCACAAATACACCAGCACTGCTACAAAGAAAGGGTGACCAGGAACTCACAAGATCAGACACATCGGGGAAGCTCTGCATGATAAAGCAAACATCCACAAATACACCAGCACTGCTACAAAGAAAGGGTGACCAGGAACTCACAAGATCAGACACATCGGGGAAGCTCTGCATGATAAAGGAAACATTCACAAATACATCAGCACTGCTACAAAGAAAGGGTGACCAGGAACTCACAAGATCAGACACATCGGGGAAGCTCTGCATGATAAAGCAACCATTCACAAATACACCAGCACTGGTACAAAGAAAGGGTGACCAGGAACTCACAAGATCAGACACATCGGGGAAGCTCTGCATGATAAAGGAAACATTCACAAATACACCAGCACTGCTACAAAGGAGGGGGTGACCAGAAACTCACAAGATCAGACACATCGGGGAAGCTCTGCATGATAAAGGAAACATTCAAAAATACACCAGCACTGCTACAAAGAAAGGGTGACCAGGAACTCACAAGATCAGGCACATCGGGGAAGCTCTGCATGATAAAGGAAACATTCAAAAATACACCAGCACTGCTACAAAGAAAGGGTGACCAGGAACTCACAAGATTAGGAACATCGGGGAAGCTATGCATGATAAAGGAAACATTCACAAATACACCAGCACTGCTACAAAGGAAGGGTGACCAGGAACTCACAAGATCAGGCACATCGTGGGAAGCTCTGCACAATAAAGGAAACATTCACAAATACACCAGCACTGCTACAAAGGAGGGGGTGACCAGGAACTCACAAGATCAGGTACATCAGGGGAAGCTCTGCATGATAAAGGAAACATTCACAAATACACCAGCACTGCTACACAGGAGGTGGTGACCAGGAACTCACAATATCAGACACATCGGGGAAGCTTTGCGTGATAAAGGAAACATTCACAAATACACCATCACTGCTGCAAAGGAAGGAGTGACCAGGAACTCACAAGATCAGGCACATCGGGGATGCTCTGCATGATAAAGCAAACATTCACAAATACACCAGCACTGCTGTAAAGGAAGTAGTGACCATGAGCTCACAAGATCAGGCACATCGGGGAAGCTCTGCATGATAAAGGAAACATTCACAAATACACCAGCACTGCTACAAAGGAAGGAGTGACCAGGAACTCACAAGATCAGGCACATCTGGGATTCTCTGCATGATAAAGCAAACATTCACAAATACACCAGCACTGCTGTAAAGGAAGGAGTGACCATGAACTCACAAGATCAGACACATCAGGGAAGCTCTGCATGATAAAGGAAACATTCACAAATACACCAGTACTGCTGTAAAGGAGGGGGTGACCAGGCACTCACAAGATCAGACACATCAGGGAAACTCTGCATGATAAAGCAAACATTCACAAATACACCAGCACTGCTACAAAAGAGGTGATGACCAGGAACTCACAAGATCAGACACATCAGGGAAGCTCTGCGTGATAAAGGAAACATTCACAAATACACCAGCACTGCTACAAAGGACGGGGTGACCATGAACTCACAAGATCAGACACATCAGGGAAGCTCTGCGTGATAAAGGAAACATTCACAAATACACCAGCACTGCTACAAAAGAGGTGATGACCAGGAACTCACAAGATCAGACACATCAGGGAAGCTCTGCGTGATAAAGGAAACATTCACAAATACACCAGCACTGCTACAAAGGAGGGGGTGACCATGAACTCACAAGATCAGACACATCAGGGAAGCTCTGCGTGATAAAGGAAACATTCACAAATACACCAGCACTGCTACAAAAGAGGTGATGAACAAGAACTCACAAGATCAGACACATCTGGGAAGCTCTGCGTGATAAAGGAAACATTCACAAATACACCAGCACTGCTACAAAGGAGGGGGTGACCAGGAACTCACAAGATCAGGTACATCGGGAAAGCTCTGCATGATAAAGCAAACATTCACAAATACACCAGCACTGCTACAAAGGAAGGAGTGACCAGGAACTCACAAGATCAGGCACATCGGGGATGCTCTGCATGATAAAGGAAACATTCACAAATACACCAGCACTGCTACAAAGGAGGGGGTGACCAGGAATTCACAAGATCAGGTACATCGGGGAAGCTCTGCATGATAAAGGAAACATTCACAATTACACCAGCACTGCTACAAAGGAAGGAGTGACCACAAACTCACAAGATCAGGCACATCGGGGAAGCTCTGCATGATAAAGGAAACATTCACAAATACACCAGCAATGCTACAAAGGAGGGGGTGACCAGGAACTCACAAGATCAGACATATCGGGGAAGCTCTGCGTGATAAAAGAAACATTCACAAATACACCAGCACTGCTGTAAAGGAAGGAGTGACCATGAACTCACAAGATCAGAAACATCGGGGAAGCTCTGCATGATAAAGGAAACATTCACAAATACACCAGCACTGCTGTAAAGGAGGGGGTGACCAGTCACTCACAAGATCAGACACATCAGGGAAGCTCTGCATGATGAAGGAAACATGCACAAATACACCAGCACTGCTACAAAGGAGGGGGTGACCAGGAACTCACAAGATCAGACACATCGGGGAAGCTCTGCATGATAAAGGAAACATTCACAAATACACTAGCACTCATACAAAGGAGTGAGTGACCAGGAACTCACAACATCAGGTACATCGGGGAAGCTCTGCGTGATAAAAGAAACATTCACAAATACACCAGCACTGCTGTAAAGGAAGGAGTGACCATGAACTCACAAGATCAGAAACATCGGGGAAGCTCTGCATGATAAAGGAAACATTCACAAATACACTAGCACTGCTGTAAAGGAGGGGGTGACCAGTCACTCACAAGATCAGACACATCAGGGAAGCTCTGCATGATGAAGGAAACATGCACAAATACACCAGCACTGCTACAAAGGAGGGGGTGACCATGAACTCACATGATCAGGTACATCGAGGAAGGTCTGCATGATGAAGCAAACATTCACAAATACACCAGCACTGCTGTAAAGGAGGGAGTGACCAGGAACTCACAAGATCAGGTACATCGGGGAAGCTCTGCATGATAAAGGAAACATTCACAAATACACCAGCACTGCTACAAAGGAGGGGGTGACCAGGAACTCACAAGATCAGACACATCGGGGAAGCTCTGCATGATAAAGGACACATTCACAAATATACCAGCACTGCTACAAAGGAGGGGGTGACCATGAACTCACATGATCAGGTACATCGGGGAAGCTCTGCATGATAAAGCAAACATTTACAAATACACCAGCACTGCTGTAAAGGAGGGAGTGACCAGGAACTCATAAGATCAGGTACATCGGGGGAAGCTCTGCATGATAAAGCAAACATTCACAAATACACCAGCACTGCTACAAAGGAGGGGGTGACCAGGAACTCACAAGATCAGGTACATCGGGAAAGCTCTGCATGATAAAGGAAACATTCACAAATATACCAGCACTACTACAAAAAAAGGGTGACCAGGAACTCACAAAGTCAGACACATCGGGGAAGCTCTGCATGATAAAGGAAACATTCACAAATACACCAGCACTGCTAAAAAAGAGGAGGCGACCAGCCATTCACAAGATCAGACACATCGGGGTAGCTCTGCGTGATAAAGGAAACATTCACAAATACACCAGCACTGCTACAAAGGAAGGAGTGACCAGGAACTCACAAGATCAAGCACATCGGGGAAGTTCTGCGTGATAAAGGAAACATTCACAAATACACCAGCACTGCTACAAAGGAAGGAGTGACCAGGAACTCACAAGATCAGGCACATCGGGGAAGCTCTGCGTGATAAAGGAAACATTCACAAATACACCAGCACTGCTACAAAGGAGCGGGTGACCAGGAACTCACAAGATCAGGTACATCAGGGGAAGCTCTGCATGATAAAGGAAACATTCACAAATACACCAGTACTGCTGTAAAGGACGGGGTGACCAGGAACTCACAAGATCAGACACATCGGGGAAGCTCTGCATGATTAAAGAAACATTCACAAATACACCAGCACTGCTACAAAGGAGGGGGTGACCAGGAACTCACAAGATCAGACACATCGGGGAAGCTCTGCATAATAAAGGAAACATTCACAAATACACCAGCACTGCTACACAGGAGGTGATGACCAGGAACTCACAAGATCCGGGGATGTTCTGCATGATAAAGCAAACATTCACAAATACACCAGCTCTGCTGTAAAGGAAGTAGTGACCATGAACTCACAAGATCAGGCACATCGGGGAAGCTCTGCATGATAAAGGAAACATTCACAAATACACCAGCACTGCTGTAAAGGAAGGAGTGACCATGAACTCACAAGATCAGACACATCACGGAAGCTCTGCATGATAAAGGAAACATTCACAAATACACCAGTACTGCTGTAAAGGAGGGGGTGACCAGGCACTCACAAGATCAGACACATCAGGGAAGCTCTGCATGATAAAGCAAACATTCACAAATACACCAGCACTGCTACAAAAGAGGTGATGACCAGGAACTCACAAGATCAGACACATCAGGGAAGCTCTGCGTGATAAAGGAAACATTCACAAATACACCAGCACTGCTACAAAGGACGGGGTGACCATGAACTCACAAGATCAGACACATCAGGGAAGCTCTGCATGATAAAGTAAACATTCACAAATACACCAGCACTGCTACAAAGGAGGGGGTGACCAGGAACTCACAAGATCAGGTACATCGGGGAAGCTCTGCATGATAAAGGAAACATTCACAAATATACCAGCACTACTACAAAGAAAGGGTGACCAGGAACTCACAAAGTCAGACACATCTGGGAAGCTCTGCATGATAAAGGAAACATTCACAAATACACCAGCACTGCTAAAAAAGAGGAGGCGACCAGCCATTCACAAGATCAGACACATCGGGGTAGCTCTGCGTGATAAAGGAAACATTCACAAATACACCAGCACTGCTACAAAGGAAGGAGTGACCAGGAACTCACAAGATCAAGCACAACGGGGAAGCTCTGCGTGATAAAGGAAACATTCACAAATACACCAGCACTGCTACAAAGGAGGGGGTGACCAGGAACTCACAAGATCAGGTACATCAGGGGAAGCTCTGCATGATAAAGGAAACATTCACAAATACACCAGTACTGCTGTAAAGGACGGGGTGACCAGGAACTCACAAGATCAGACACATCGGGGAAGCTCTGCATGATAAAGGAAACATTCACAAATACACCAGCACTGCTACAAAGGAGGGGGTGACCAGGAACTCACAAGATCAGACACATCGGGGAAGCTCTGCATAATAAAGGAAACATTCACAAATACACCAGCACTGCTACACAGGAGGTGGTGACCAGGAACTCACAAGATCAGGCACATCGGGGATGCTCTGCATGATAAAGCAAACATTCACAAATACACCAGCACTGCTGTAAAGGAAGTAGTGACCATGAACTCACAAGATCAGGCACATCGGGGAAGCTCTGCATGATAAAGGAAACATTCACAAATACACCAGCACTGCTACAAAGGAAGGAGTGACCAGGAACTCACAAGATCAGGCACATCGGGGATGCTCTGCATGATAAAGCAAACATTCACAAATACACCAGCACTGCTGTAAAGGAAGAAGTGACCATGAACTCACAAGATCAGACACATCAGGGAAGCTCTGCATGATAAAGGAAACATTCACAAATACACCAGTACTGCTGTAAAGGAGGGGGTGACCAGGCATTCACAAGATCAGACACATCAGGGAAGTTCTGCATGATAAAGCAAACATTCACAAATACACCAGCACTGCTACAAAAGAGGTGATGACCAGGAACTCACAAGATCAGACACATCAGGGAAGCTCTGCGTGATAAAGGAAACATTCACAAATACACCAGCACTGCTACAAAGGACGGGGTGACCAGGAACTCACAAGATCAGACACATCAGGGAAGCTCTGCGTGATAAAGGAAACATTCACAAATACACCAGCACTGCTACAAAAGAGGTGATGACCAGGAACTCACAAGATCAGACACATCAGGGAAGCACTGCATGATAAGGAAACATTCACAAATACACCAGCACTGCTACAAAGGAGGGGGTGACCAGGAACTCACAAGATCAGGTACATCGGGAAAGCTCTGCATGATAAAGCAAACATTCACAAATACACCAACACTGCTACAAAGGAAGGAGTGACCAGGAACTCACAAGATCAGGCACATCGGGGATGCTCTGCATGATAAAGGAAACATTCACAAATACACCAGCACTGCTACAAAGGAGGGGTGACCAGGAATTCACAAGATCAGGTACATCGGGGAAGCTCTGCATGATAAAGGAAACATTCACAATTACACCAGCACAGCTACAAAGGAAGGAGTGACCACAAACTCACAAGATCAGGCACATCGGGGAAGCTCTGCATGATAAAGGAAACATTCACAAATACACCAGCACTGCTACGAAGGAGGGGGGGACCAGGAACTCACAAGATCAGACATATCGGGGAAGCTCTGCGTGATAAAAGAAACATTCACAAATACACCAGCACTGCTGTAAAGGAAGGAGTGACCATGAACTCACAAGATCAGACACATCGGGGAAGCTCTGCATGATAAAGGAAACATTCACAAATACACCAGCACTGCTGTAAAGGAGGGGGTGACCAGTCACTCACAAGATCAGACACATCAGGGAAGCTCTGCATGATGAAGGAAACATGCACAAATACACCAGCACTGCTACAAAGGAGGGGGTGACCAGGAACTCACAAGATCAGACACATCGTGGAAGCTCTGCATGATAAAGGAAACATTCACAAATACACTAGCACTCCTACAAAGGAGGGAGTGACCAGGAACTCACAAGATCAGACACATCGGGGAAGCTCTGCATGATAAAGGACACATTCACAAATATACCAGCACTGCTACAAAGGAGGAGGTGACCATGAACTCACATGATCAGGTACATCGGGGAAGCTCTGCATGATGAAGCAAACATTCACAAATACACCAGCACTGCTGTAAAGGAGGGAGTGACCAGGACCTCACAAGATCAGGTACATCGGGGAAGCTCTGCATGATAAAGGAAACATTCACAAATACACCAGCACTGCTACAAAGGAGGGGGTGACCAGGAACTCACAAGATCAGGTACATCGGGGAAGCTCTGCATGATAAAGTAAACATTCACAAATATACCAGCACTGCTACAAAGGAGGGGGTGACCATGAACTCACATGATCAGGTACATCGGGGAAGCTCTGCATGATAAAGCAAACATTCACAAATACACCAGCACTGCTGTAAAGGAGGGAGTGACCAGGAACTCATAAGATCAGGTACATCGGGGAAGCTCTGCATGATAAAGCAAACATTCACAAATACACCAGCACTGCTGTAAAGGAGGGAGTGACCAGGAACTCACAATATCAGGTCATTGGGGAAGCTCTGCATGATAAAGTAAACATTCACAAATACACCAGCACTGCTACAAAGGAGGGGGTGACCAGGAACTCACAAGATCAGGTACATCGGGGAAGCTCTGCATGATAAAGGAAACATTCACAAATATACCAGCACTACTACAAAGAAAGGGTGACCAGGAACTCACAAAGTCAGACACATCGAGGAAGCTCTGCATGATAAAGGAAACATTCACAAATACACCAGCACTGCTAAAAAAAGAGGAGGCGACCAGCCATTCACAAGATCAGACACATCAGGGTAGCTCTGCGTGATAAAGGAAACATTCACAAATACACCAGCACTGCTACAAAGGAAGGAGTGACCAGGAACTCACAAGATCAAGCACATCGGGGAAGCTCTGCGTGATAAAGGAAACATTCACAAATACACCAGCACTGCTACAAAGGAAGGAGTGACCAGGAACTCACAAGATCAGGCACATCGGGGAAGCTCTGCGTGATAAAGGAAACATTCACAAATACACCAGCACTGCTACAAAGGAGGGGGTGACCAGGAACTCACAAGATAAGGTACATCAGGGGAAGCTCTGCATGATAAAGGAAACATTCAGAAATACACCAGTACTGCTGTAAAGGACGGGGTGACCAGGAACTCACAAGATCAGACACATCGGGGAAGCTCTGCATGATAAAGGAAACATTCACAAATACACCAGCACTGCTACAAAGGAGGGGGTGACCAGGAACTCACAAGATCAGACACATCGGGGAAGCTCTGCATAATAAAGAAAACATTCACAAATACACCAGCACTGCTACACAGGAGATGGTGACCAGGAACTCACAAGATCAGACACATCGGGGAAGCTTTGCGTGATAAAGGAAACATTCACAAATACACCAGCACTGCTGCAAAGGACGGGGTGACCAGGAACTCACAGGATCAGACACATCGGGGAAGCTCTGCGTGATAAAGGAAACATTCACAAATACACCAGCACTGCTACAAAGGAGAGGGTGACCAGGAACTCACAAGATCAGCTACATTGGGGAAGCTCTGCATGATAAAGGATACATTCACAAATACACCAGCACTGCTACAAAGGAGGGGGTGACCAGGGACTCACAAGATCAGGTACATCGGGAAAGCTCTGCATGATAAAGCAAACATTCACAAATACATCAGCACTGCTGTAAAGGAAGGAGTGACCATGAACTCACAAGATCAGACACATCGGGGAAGCTCTGCATGATAAAGGAAACATTCACAAATACACCAGTACTGCTGTAAAGGAGGGGGTGACCAGGCACTCACAAGATCAGACACATCAGAGAAGCTCTGCATGATAAAGCAAACATTCACAAATACACCAGCACTGTTACAAAAGAGGTGATGACCAGGAACTCACAAGATCAGACACATCAGGGAAGCTCTGCGTGATAAAGGAAACATTCACAAATACACCAGCACTGCTACAAAGGACGGGGTGACCATGAACTCACAAGATCAGACACATCAGGGAAGCTCTGCGTGATAAAGGAAACATTCACAAATACACCAGCACTGCTACAAAAGAGGTGATGACCAGGAACTCACAAGATCAGACACATCAGGGAAGCTCTGCATGATGAAGGAAACATGCACAAATACACCAGCACTGCTACAAAGGAGGGGGTGACCAGGAACTCACAAGATCAGACACATCGTGGAAGCTCTGCATGATAAAGGAAACATTCACAAATACACTAGCACTCCTACAAAGGAGGGAGTGACCAGGAACTCACAAGATCAGACACATCGGGGAAGCTCTGCATGATAAAGGACACATTCACAAATATACCAGCACTGCTACAAAGGAGGAGGTGACCATGAACTCACATGATCAGGTACATCGGGGAAGCTCTGCATGATGAAGCAAACATTCACAAATACACCAGCACTGCTGTAAAGGAGGGAGTGACCAGGACCTCACAAGATCAGGTACATCGGGGAAGCTCTGCATGATAAAGGAAACATTCACAAATACACCAGCACTGCTACAAAGGAGGGGGTGACCAGGAACTCACAAGATCAGGTACATCGGGGAAGCTCTGCATGATAAAGTAAACATTCACAAATATACCAGCACTGCTACAAAGGAGGGGGTGACCATGAACTCACATGATCAGGTACATCGGGGAAGCTCTGCATGATAAAGCAAACATTCACAAATACACCAGCACTGCTGTAAAGGAGGGAGTGACCAGGAACTCATAAGATCAGGTACATCGGGGAAGCTCTGCATGATAAAGCAAACATTCACAAATACACCAGCACTGCTGTAAAGGAGGGAGTGACCAGGAACTCACAATATCAGGTCATCGGGGAAGCTCTGCATGATAAAGTAAACATTCACAAATACACCAGCACTGCTACAAAGGAGGGGGTGACCAGGAACTCACAAGATCAGGTACATCGGGGAAGCTCTGCATGATAAAGGAAACATTCACAAATATACCAGCACTACTACAAAGAAAGGGTGACCAGGAACTCACAAAGTCAGACACATCGAGGAAGCTCTGCATGATAAAGGAAACATTCACAAATACACCAGCACTGCTAAAAAAAGAGGAGGCGACCAGCCATTCACAAGATCAGACACATCAGGGTAGCTCTGCGTGATAAAGGAAACATTCACAAATACACCAGCACTGCTACAAAGGAAGGAGTGACCAGGAACTCACAAGATCAAGCACATCGGGGAAGCTCTGCGTGATAAAGGAAACATTCACAAATACACCAGCACTGCTACAAAGGAAGGAGTGACCAGGAACTCACAAGATCAGGCACATCGGGGAAGCTCTGCGTGATAAAGGAAACATTCACAAATACACCAGCACTGCTACAAAGGAGGGGGTGACCAGGAACTCACAAGATAAGGTACATCAGGGGAAGCTCTGCATGATAAAGGAAACATTCAGAAATACACCAGTACTGCTGTAAAGGACGGGGTGACCAGGAACTCACAAGATCAGACACATCGGGGAAGCTCTGCATGATAAAGGAAACATTCACAAATACACCAGCACTGCTACAAAGGAGGGGGTGACCAGGAACTCACAAGATCAGACACATCGGGGAAGCTCTGCATAATAAAGAAAACATTCACAAATACACCAGCACTGCTACACAGGAGATGGTGACCAGGAACTCACAAGATCAGACACATCGGGGAAGCTTTGCGTGATAAAGGAAACATTCACAAATACACCAGCACTGCTGCAAAGGACGGGGTGACCAGGAACTCACAGGATCAGACACATCGGGGAAGCTCTGCGTGATAAAGGAAACATTCACAAATACACCAGCACTGCTACAAAGGAGAGGGTGACCAGGAACTCACAAGATCAGCTACATTGGGGAAGCTCTGCATGATAAAGGATACATTCACAAATACACCAGCACTGCTACAAAGGAGGGGGTGACCAGGGACTCACAAGATCAGGTACATCGGGAAAGCTCTGCATGATAAAGCAAACATTCACAAATACATCAGCACTGCTGTAAAGGAAGGAGTGACCATGAACTCACAAGATCAGACACATCGGGGAAGCTCTGCATGATAAAGGAAACATTCACAAATACACCAGCACTGCTACAAAGGAAGGAGTGACCAGGAACTCACAAGATCAGGCACATCGGGGAAGCTCTGCGTGATAAAGGAAACATTCACAAATACACCAGCACTGCTACAAAGGAGGGGGTGACCAGGAACTCACAAGATAAGGTACATCAGGGGAAGCTCTGCATGATAAAGGAAACATTCAGAAATACACCAGTACTGCTGTAAAGGACGGGGTGACCAGGAACTCACAAGATCAGACACATCGGGGAAGCTCTGCATGATAAAGGAAACATTCACAAATACACCAGCACTGCTACAAAGGAGGGGGTGACCAGGAACTCACAAGATCAGACACATCGGGGAAGCTCTGCATAATAAAGAAAACATTCACAAATACACCAGCACTGCTACACAGGAGATGGTGACCAGGAACTCACAAGATCAGACACATCGGGGAAGCTTTGCGTGATAAAGGAAACATTCACAAATACACCAGCACTGCTGCAAAGGACGGGGTGACCAGGAACTCACAGGATCAGACACATCGGGGAAGCTCTGCGTGATAAAGGAAACATTCACAAATACACCAGCACTGCTACAAAGGAGAGGGTGACCAGGAACTCACAAGATCAGCTACATTGGGGAAGCTCTGCATGATAAAGGATACATTCACAAATACACCAGCACTGCTACAAAGGAGGGGGTGACCAGGGACTCACAAGATCAGGTACATCGGGAAAGCTCTGCATGATAAAGCAAACATTCACAAATACATCAGCACTGCTGTAAAGGAAGGAGTGACCATGAACTCACAAGATCAGACACATCGGGGAAGCTCTGCATGATAAAGGAAACATTCACAAATACACCAGTACTGCTGTAAAGGAGGGGGTGACCAGGCACTCACAAGATCAGACACATCAGAGAAGCTCTGCATGATAAAGCAAACATTCACAAATACACCAGCACTGTTACAAAAGAGGTGATGACCAGGAACTCACAAGATCAGACACATCAGGGAAGCTCTGCGTGATAAAGGAAACATTCACAAATACACCAGCACTGCTACAAAGGACGGGGTGACCATGAACTCACAAGATCAGACACATCAGGGAAGCTCTGCGTGATAAAGGAAACATTCACAAATACACCAGCACTGCTACAAAAGAGGTGATGACCAGGAACTCACAAGATCAGACACATCAGGGAAGCTCTGCATGATGAAGGAAACATGCACAAATACACCAGCACTGCTACAAAGGAGGGGGTGACCAGGAACTCACAAGATCAGACACATCGTGGAAGCTCTGCATGATAAAGGAAACATTCACAAATACACTAGCACTCCTACAAAGGAGGGAGTGACCAGGAACTCACAAGATCAGACACATCGGGGAAGCTCTGCATGATAAAGGACACATTCACAAATATACCAGCACTGCTACAAAGGAGGAGGTGACCATGAACTCACATGATCAGGTACATCGGGGAAGCTCTGCATGATGAAGCAAACATTCACAAATACACCAGCACTGCTGTAAAGGAGGGAGTGACCAGGACCTCACAAGATCAGGTACATCGGGGAAGCTCTGCATGATAAAGGAAACATTCACAAATACACCAGCACTGCTACAAAGGAGGGGGTGACCAGGAACTCACAAGATCAGGTACATCGGGGAAGCTCTGCATGATAAAGTAAACATTCACAAATATACCAGCACTGCTACAAAGGAGGGGGTGACCATGAACTCACATGATCAGGTACATCGGGGAAGCTCTGCATGATAAAGCAAACATTCACAAATACACCAGCACTGCTGTAAAGGAGGGAGTGACCAGGAACTCATAAGATCAGGTACATCGGGGAAGCTCTGCATGATAATGCAAACATTCACAAATACACCAGCACTGCTGTAAAGGAGGGAGTGACCAGGAACTCACAATATCAGGTCATCGGGGAAGCTCTGCATGATAAAGTAAACATTCACAAATACACCAGCACTGCTACAAAGGAGGGGGTGACCAGGAACTCACAAGATCAGGTACATCGGGGAAGCTCTGCATGATAAAGGAAACATTCACAAATATACCAGCACTACTACAAAGAAAGGGTGACCAGGAACTCACAAAGTCAGACACATCGAGGAAGCTCTGCATGATAAAGGAAACATTCACAAATACACCAGCACTGCTAAAAAAAGAGGAGGCGACCAGCCATTCACAAGATCAGACACATCAGGGTAGCTCTGCGTGATAAAGGAAACATTCACAAATACACCAGCACTGCTACAAAGGAAGGAGTGACCAGGAACTCACAAGATCAAGCACATCGGGGAAGCTCTGCGTGATAAAGGAAACATTCACAAATACACCAGCACTGCTACAAAGGAAGGAGTGACCAGGAACTCACAAGATCAGGCACATCGGGGAAGCTCTGCGTGATAAAGGAAACATTCACAAATACACCAGCACTGCTACAAAGGAGGGGGTGACCAGGAACTCACAAGATAAGGTACATCAGGGGAAGCTCTGCATGATAAAGGAAACATTCAGAAATACACCAGTACTGCTGTAAAGGACGGGGTGACCAGGAACTCACAAGATCAGACACATCGGGGAAGCTCTGCATGATAAAGGAAACATTCACAAATACACCAGCACTGCTACAAAGGAGGGGGTGACCAGGAACTCACAAGATCAGACACATCGGGGAAGCTCTGCATAATAAAGAAAACATTCACAAATACACCAGCACTGCTACACAGGAGATGGTGACCAGGAACTCACAAGATCAGACACATCGGGGAAGCTTTGCGTGATAAAGGAAACATTCACAAATACACCAGCACTGCTGCAAAGGACGGGGTGACCAGGAACTCACAGGATCAGACACATCGGGGAAGCTCTGCGTGATAAAGGAAACATTCACAAATACACCAGCACTGCTACAAAGGAGAGGGTGACCAGGAACTCACAAGATAAGCTACATTGGGGAAGCTCTGCATGATAAAGGATACATTCACAAATACACCAGCACTGCTACAAAGGAGGGGGTGACCAGGGACTCACAAGATCAGGTACATCGGGAAAGCTCTGCATGATAAAGCAAACATTCACAAATACATCAGCACTGCTGTAAAGGAAGGAGTGACCATGAACTCACAAGATCAGACACATCGGGGAAGCTCTGCATGATAAAGGAAACATTCACAAATACACCAGTACTGCTGTAAAGGAGGGGGTGACCAGGCACTCACAAGATCAGACACATCAGAGAAGCTCTGCATGATAAAGCAAACATTCACAAATACACCAGCACTGTTACAAAAGAGGTGATGACCAGGAACTCACAAGATCAGACACATCAGGGAAGCTCTGCGTGATAAAGGAAACATTCACAAATACACCAGCACTGCTACAAAGGACGGGGTGACCATGAACTCACAAGATCAGACACATCAGGGAAGCTCTGCGTGATAAAGGAAACATTCACAAATACACCAGCACTGCTACAAAAGAGGTGATGACCAGGAACTCACAAGATCAGACACATCAGGGAAGCTCTGCGTGATAAAGGAAACATTCACAAATACACCAGCACTGCTACAAAGGAGGGGGTGACCAGGAACTCACAGGATCAGGTACATCGGGGAAGCTCTGCATGATAAAGGAAACATTCACAAATATACCAGCACTACTACAAAGAAAGGGTGACCAGGAACTCACAAAGTCAGACACATCGGGGAAGCTCTGCATGATAAAGGAAACATTCACAAATATACCAGCACTACTACAAAGAAAGGGTGACCAGGAACTCACAAAGTCAGACACATCGGGGAAGCTCTGCATGATAAAGGAAACATTCACAAATACACCAGCACTGCTAAAAAAAGAGGAGGCGACCAGCCATTCACAAGATCAGACACATCAGGGTAGCTCTGCGTGATAAAGGAAACATTCACAAATACACCAGCACTGCTACAAAGGAAGGAGTGACCAGGAACTCACAAGATCAAGCACTTCGGGGAAGCTCTGCGTGATAAAGGAAACATTCACAAATACACCAGCACTGCTACAAAGGAAGGAGTGACTAGGAACTCACAAGATCAGGCACATCGGGGAAGCTCTGCGTGATAAAGGAAACATTCACAAATACACCAGCACTGCTACAAAGGAGGGGGTGACCAGGAACTCACAAGATAAGGTACATCAGGGGAAGCTCTGCATGATAAAGGAAACATTCAGAAATACACCAGTACTGCTGTAAAGGACGGGGTGACCAGGAACTCACAAGATCAGACACATCGGGGAAGCTCTGCATGATAAAGGAAACATTCACAAATACACCAGCACTGCTACAAAGGAGGGGGTGACCAGGTACTCACAAGATCAGACACATCGGGGAAGCTCTGCATAATAAAGGAAACATTCACAAATACACCAGCACTGCTACACAGGAGATGGTGACTAGGAACTCACAACATCAGACACATCGGGGAAGCTTTGCGTGATAAAGGAAACATTCACAAATACACCAGCACTGCTGCAAAGGACGGGGTGACCAGGAACTCACAGGATCAGACACATCGGGGAAGCTCTGCGTGATAAAGGAAACATTCACAAATACACCAGCACTGCTACAAAGGAGGGGGTGACCAGGAACTCACAAGATCAGCTACATTGGGGAAGCTCTGCATGATAAAGGATACATTCACAAATACACCAGCACTGCTACAAAGGAGGGGGTGACCAGGAACTCACAAGATCAGGTACATCGGGAAAGCTCTGCATGATAAAGCAAACATTCACAAATACATCAGCACTGCTGTAAAGGAAGGAGTGACCATGAACTCACAAGATCAGACACATCGGGGAAGCTCTGCATGATAAAGGAAACATTCACAAATACACCAGTACTGCTGTAAAGGAGGGGGTGACCAGGCACTCACAAGATCAGACACATCAGGGAAGCTCTGCATGATAAAGCAAACATTCACAAATACACCAGCACTGTTACAAAAGAGGTGATGACCAGGAACTCACAAGATCAGACACATCAGGGAAGCTCTGCGTGATAAAGGAAACATTCACAAATACACCAGCACTGCTACAAAGGACGGGGTGACCATGAACTCACAAGATCAGACACATCAGGGAAGCTCTGCGTGATAAAGGAAACATTCACAAATACACCAGCACTGCTACAAAATAGGTGATGACCAGGAACTCACAAGATCAGACACATCAGGGAAGCTCTGCGTGATAAAGGAAAAATTCACAAATACACCAGCACTGCTACAAAGGAGGGGGTGACCAGGAACTCACAAGATCAGGTACATCGGGAAAGCTCTGCATGATAAAGCAAACATTCACAAATACACCAGCACTGCTACAAAGGAAGGAGTGAACAGGAACTCACAAGATCAGGCACATCTGGGATGCTCTGCATGATAAAGGAAACATTCACAAATACACCAGCACTGCTACAAAGGAGGGGGTGACCAGGAACTCACAAGATCAGGTACATCGGGGAAGCTCTGCATGATAAAGGAAACATTCACAAATACACCAGCTGTGCTGTAAAGGAGGGGGTGACCAGTCACTCACAAGATCAGACACATCAGGGAAGCTCTGCATGATGATGAAACATTCACAAATACACCAGCACTGCTGTAAAGGAAGGAGTGACAAGGAACTCACAAGATCAGACACATCGGGGAAGCTCTGCATGATAAAGGAAACATTCACAAATACACCCGCACTGCTGTAAAGGAGGGGGTGACCAGTCACTCACAAGATCAGACACATCAGGGAAGCTCTGCATGATGAAGAAACATTCACAAATACACCAGCACTGTTACAAAGGAGGGGGTGACCAGGAACTGACAAGATCAGACACATTGGGGAAGCTCTGCATGATAAAGGAAACATTCACAAATACACTAGCACTCCTACAAAGGAGGGAGTGACCAGGAACTCACAAGATCAGACACATCGGGGAAGCTCTGCATGATAAAGGACACATTCACATATATACCAGCACTGCTACAAAGGAGGGGGTGACCATGAACTCACATGATCAGGTACATCGGGGAAGCTCTGCATGATAAAGCAAACATTCACAAATACACCAGAACTGCTGTAAAGGAGGGAGTGACCAGGAACTCACAAGATCAGGTACATCTGGGAAGCTCTGCATGATAAAGGAAACATTCACAAATACACCAGCACTGCTACAAAGGAGGGGGTGACCAGGAACTCACAAGATCAGACACATCGGGGAAGCTCTGCATGATAAAGGACACATTCACAAATATACCAGCACTGCTACAAAGGAGGGGGTGACCATGAACTCACATGATCAGGTACATCGGGGAAGCTCTGCATGATAAAGCAAACATTCACAAATACACCAGCACTGCTGTAAAGGAGGGAGTGACCAGGAACTCATAAGATCAGGTACATCGGGGAAGCTCTGCATGATAAAGCAAACATTCACAAATACACCAGCACTGCTGTAAAAGAGGGAGTGACCAGGAACTCACAAGATCAGGTACATCGGGGAAGCTCTGCATGATAAAGTAAACATTCACAAATACACCAGTACTGCTACAAAGGAGGGGGTGACCAGGAACTCACAAGATCAGGTACCTCGGGGAAGCTCTGCATGATAAAGGAAACATTCACAAATACACCAGCACTGCTACAAAGAAAGGGTGACAAGGAACTCACAAGATCAGACACATCGGGGAAGCTCTGTGTGATAAAGGAAACATTCACAAATACACCAGCACTGCTAAAAAAGAGGAGGCGACCAGCCATGCACAAGATCAGACACATCGGGGTAGCTCTGCGTGATAAAGGAAACATTCACAAATACACCAGCACTGCTACAAAGCAAGGAGTGACTAGGAACTCACAAGATCAAGCACATCGGGGAAGCTCTGCGTGATAAAGGAAACATTCACAAATACACCAGCACTGCTACAAAGGAAAGAGTGACCAGGAACTCACAAGATCAGGCACATCGGGGAAGCTCTGCGTGATAAAGGAAACATTCACAAATACACCAGCACTGCTACAAAGGAAGGAGTGGCCAGGAACTCACAAGATCAGATACATCGGGAAGCTCTGCATGATTATGGAAACATTCACAAATACACCAGCACTGCTACACAGTAGGTGGTGACCAGGAACTCACAAGATCAGACACATCGGGGAAGCTTTGCGTGATAAAGGAAACATTCACAAATACACCAGCACTGCTGCAAAGGACGGGGTGACCAGGAACTCACAAGATCAGACACATCGGGGAAGCTCTGCGTGATAAAGGAAACATTCACAAATACACCAGCACTGCTACAAAGGAGGGGGTGACCAGGAACTCACAAGATCAGGTACATCGGGGAAGCTCTGCATGATAAAGTATAAATTCACAAATACACCAGCACTGCTACAAAGGAGGGGGTGACCAGGAACTCACAAGATCAGGTACATCGGGAAAGCTCTGCGTGATAAAGCAAACATTCACAAATACACCAGCACTGCTACAAAGGAAGGAGTGTCCAGGAACTCACAAGATCAGGCACATCGGGGATGCTCTGCATGATAAAGCAAACATTCACAAATACACCAGCACTGCTGTGAAGGAAGGAGTGACCATGAACTCATAAGATCAGACACATCGAGGAAGCTCTGCATGATAAAGGAAACATTCACAAATACACCAGTAATGCTGTAAAGGAGGGGGTGACCAGGCACTCACAAGATCAGACACATCAGGGAAGCTCTGCATGATAAAGCAAACATTCACAAATACACCAGCACTGCTACAAAGGACGGGGTGACCATGAACTCACAAGATCAGACACATCAGGGAAGCTCTGCGTGATACAGGAAACATTTACAAATACACCAGCACTGCTACAAAAGAGGTGATGACCAGGAACTCACAAGATCAGACACATCAGGGAAGCTCTGCGTGATAAAGGAAACATTCACAAATACACCAGCACTGATACAAAGGAGGCGGTGACCAGGAACTCACAAGATCAGGTACATCGGGAAAGCTCTGCATGATAAAGCAAACATTCACAAATACACCAGCACTGCTACAAAGGAAGGAGTGACCAGGAACTCACAAGATCAGGCACATCGGGGATGCTCTGCATGATAAAGGAAACATTCACAAATTCACCAGCACTGCTACAAAGGAGGGGGTGACCAGGAACTCACAAGATCAGACACATTGGGGAAGCTCTGCATGATAAAGGAAACATTCACAAATACACTAGCACTCCTACAAGGGAGGGAGTGACCAGGAACTCACAAGATCAGACACATCGGGGAAGCTCTGCATGATAAAGGACACATTCACATATATACCAGCACTGCTACAAAGGAGGGGGTGACCATGAACTCACATGATCAGGTACATCGGGGAAGCTCTGCATGATAAAGCAAACATTCACAAATACACCAGCACCGCTGTAAAGGAGGGAGTGACCAGGAACTCATAAGATCAGGTACATCGGGGAAGCTCTGCATGATAAAGCAAACATTCACAAATACACCAGCACTGCTGTAAAGGAGGGAGTGACCAGGAACTCACAAGATCAGGTACATCGGGGAAGCTCTTCATGATAAAGCAAACATTCACAAATACACCAGCACTGCTACAAAGGAGGGGGTGACCAGGAACTCACAAGATCAGGTACATCGGGGAAGCTCTGCATGATAAAGGAAACATTCACAAATACACCAGCACTGCTACAAAGAAAGGGTGACAAGGAACTCACAAGATCAGACACATTGGGGAAGCTCTGCGTGATAAAGGAAACATTCACAAATACACCAGCACTGCTAAAAAGAGGAGGCGACCAGCCATTTACAAGATCAGACACATCGGGGTAGCTCTGCGTGATAAAGGAAACATTCACAAATACACCAGCACTGCTACAAAGCAAGGAGTGACCAGGAACTCACAAGATCAAGCACATCGGGGAAGCTCTGCGTGATAAAGGAAACATTCACAAATACACCAGCACTGCTACAAAGGAAGGAGTGACCAGGAACTCACAAGATCAGGCACATCGGGGAAGCTCTGCGTGATAAAGGAAACATTCACAAATACACCAGCACTGCTACAAAGGAAGGAGTGGCCAGGAACTCACAAGATCAGATACATCAGGAAGCTCTGCATGATAAAGGAAACATTCACAAATACACCAGCACTGCTACACAGGAGGTGGTGACCAGGAACTCACAAGATCAGACACATCGGGGAAGCTTTGCGTGATAAAGGAAACATTCACAAATACACCAGCACTGTTGCAAAGGACTGGGTGACCAGGAACTCACAAGATCAGACACATCGGGGAAGCTCTGCGTGATAAAGGAAACATTTACAAATACACCAGCACTGCTACAAAGGAGGGGGTGACCAGGAACTCACAAGATCAGGTACATCGGGGAAGCTCTGCATGATAAAGTATAAATTCACAAATACACCAGCACTGCTACAAAGGAGGGGGTGACCAGGAACTCACAAGATCAGGTACATCGGGAAAGCTCTGCGTGATAAAGCAAACATTCACAAATACACCAGCACTGCTACAAAGGAAGGAGTGACCAGGAACTCACAAGATCAGGCACATCGGGGATGCTCTGCATGATAAAGCAAACATTCACAAATACACCAGCACTGCTGTGAAGGAAGGAGTGACCATGAACTCACAAGATCAGACACATCGAGGAAGCTCTGCATGATAAAGGAAACATTCACAAATACACCAGTAATGCTGTAAAGGAGGGGGTGACCAGGCACTCACAAGATCAGACACATCAGGGAAGCTCTGCATGATAAAGCAAACATTCACAAATACACCAGCACTGCTACAAAACAGGTGATGACCAGGAACTCACAAGATCAGACACATCAGGGAAGCTCTGCTTGATAAAGGAAACATTCACAAATACACCAGCACTGCTACAAAGGACGGGGTGACCATGAACTCACAAGATCAGACACATCAGGGAAGCTCTGCGTGATACAGGAAACATTCACAAATACACCAGCACTGCTACAAAAGAGGTGATGACCAGGAACTCACAAGATCAGACACATCAGGGAAGCTCTGCGTGATAAAGGAAACATTCACAAATTCACCAGCACTGCTACAAAGGAGGCGGTGACCAGGAACTCACAAGATCAGGTACATCGGGAAAGCTCTGCATGATAAAGCAAACATTCACAAATACACCAGCACTGCTACAAAGGAAGGAGTGACCAGGAACTCACAAGATCAGGCACATCGGGGATGCTCTGCATGATAAAGGAAACATTCACAAATTCACCAGCACTGCTACAAAGGAGGGGGTGACCAGGAACTCACAAGATCAGACACATTGGGGAAGCTCTGCATGATAAAGGAAACATTCACAAATACACTAGCACTCCTACAAAGGAGGGAGTGACCAGGAACTCACAAGATCAGACACATCGGGGAAGCTCTGCATGATAAAGGACACATTCACATATATACCAGCACTGCTACAAAGGAGGGGGTGACCATGAACTCACATGATCAGGTACATCGGGGAAGCTCTGCATGATAAAGCAAACATTCACAAATACACCAGCACTGCTGTAAAGGAGGGAGTGACCAGGAACTCATAAGATCAGGTACATCGGGGAAGCTCTGCATGATAAAGCAAACATTCACAAATACACCAGCACTGCTGTAAAGGAGGGAGTGACCAGGAACTCACAAGATCAGGTACATCGGGGAAGCTCTTCATGATAAAGCAAACATTCACAAATACACCAGCACTGCTACAAAGGAGGGGGTGACCAGGAACTCACAAGATCAGGTACATCGGGGAAGCTCTGCATGATAAAGGAAACATTCATAAATACACCAGCACTGCTACAAAGAAAGGGTGACAAGGAACTCACAAGATCAGACACATTGGGGAAGCTCTGCGTGATAAAGGAAACATTCACAAATACACCAGCACTGCTAAAAAGAGGAGGCGACCAGCCATTCACAAGATCAGACACATCGGGGTAGCTCTGCGTGATAAAGGAAACATTCACAAATACACCAGCACTGCTACAAAGCAAGGAGTGACCAGGAACTCACAAGATCAAGCACATCGGGGAAACTCTGCGTGATAAAGGAAACATTCACAAATACACCAGCACTGCTACAAAGGAAGGAGTGACCAGGAACTCACAAGATCAGGCACATCGGGGAAGCTCTGCGTGATAAAGGAAACATTCACAAATACACCAGCACTGCTACAAAGGAAGGAGTGGCCAGGAACTTACAAGATCAGATACATCAGGAAGCTCTGCATGTTAAAGGAAACATTCACAAATACACCAGCACTGCTACACAGGAGGTGGTGACCAGGAACTCACAAGATCAGACACATCGGGGAAGCTTTGCGTGATAAAGGAAACATTCACAAATACACCAGCACTGTTGCAAAGGACGGGGTGACCAGGAACTCACAAGATCAGACACATCGGGGAAGCTCTGCGTGATAAAGGAAACATTCACAAATACACCAGCACTGCTACAAAGGAGGGGGTGACCAGGAACTCACAAGATCAGGTACATCGGGGAAGCTCTGCATGATAAAGTATAAATTCACAAATACACCAGCACTGCTACAAAGGAGGGGGTGACCAGGAACTCACAAGATCAGGTACATCGGGAAAGCTCTGCATGATAAAGCAAACATTCACAAATACACCAGCACTGCTACAAAGGAAGGAGTGACCAGGAACTCACAAGATCAGGTACATCGGGGATGCTCTGCATGATAAAGCAAACATTCACAAATACACCAGCACTGCTGTAAAGGAAGGAGTGACCATGAACTCACAAGATCAGACACATCGAGGAAGCTCTGCATGATAAAAGAAACATTCAGAAATACACCAGTACTGCTGTAAAGGAGGGGGTGACCAGGCACTCACAAAATCAGACACATCAGGGAAGCTCTGCATGATAAAGCAAACATTCACAAATACACCAGCACTGCTACAAAAGAGGTGATGACCAGGAACTCACAAGATCAGACACATCAGGGAAGCTCTGCGTGATAAAGGAAACATTCACAAATACACCAGCACTGCTACAAAGGACGGGGTGACCATGAACTCACAAGATCAGACACATCAGGGAAGCTCTGCGTGATAAAGGAAACATTCACAAATACACCAGCACTGCTACAAAGAGGTGATGACCAGGAACTCACAAGATCAGACACATCAGGGAAGCTCTGCGTGATAAAGGAAACATTCACAAATACACCAGCACTGCTACAAAGGAGGGGGTGACCAGGAACTCACAAGATCAGGTACATCGGGAAAGCTCTGCATGATAAAGCAAACATTCACAAATACACCAGCACTGCGACAAAGGAAGGAGTGACCAGGAACTCACAAGATCAGGCACATCGGGGATGCTTTGCATGATAAAGGAAACATTCACAAATACACCAGCACTGCTACAAAGGAGGGGGTGACCAGGAATTCACAAGATCAGGTACATCGGGGAAGCTCTGCATGATAAAGGAAACATTCACAATTACACCAGTACTGCTACAAAGGAAGGAGTGACCACGAACTCACAAGATCAGGCACATCAGGGAAGCTCTGCATTATAAAGGAAACATTCACAAATACACCAGCACTGCTACAAAGGAGGGGGTGACCAGGAACTCACAAGATCAGACAAATCGGGGAAGCTCTGCGTGATAAAAGAAACATTCACAAATACACCAGCACTGCTGTAAAGGAAGGAGTGACCATGAACTCACAAGATCAGACACATCGGGGAAGCTCTGCATGATAAAGGAAACATGCACAAATACACCAGCACTGCTACAAAGGAGGGGGTGACCAGGAACTCACAAGATCAGACACATCGGGGAAGCTCTGCATGATAAAGGAAACATTCACAAATACACTAGCACTCCTACAAAGGAGGGAGTGACCAGGAACTCACAAGATCAGACACATCGGGGAAGCTCTGCATGATAAAGGACACATTCACAAATATACCAGCACTGCTACAAAGGAGGGGGTGACCATGAACTCACATGATCAGGTACATCGGGGAAGCGCTGCATGATAAAGCAAACATTCACAAATACACCAGCACTGCTGTAAAGGAGGGAGTGACCAGGAACTCACAAGATCAGGTACATCGGGGAAGCTCTGCATGATAAAGTTAACATTCACAAATACACCAGCACTGCTACAAAGGAGGGGGTGACCAGGAACTCACAAGATCAGGTACATCGGGGAAGCTCTGCATGATAAAGGAAACATTCACAAATACACCAGCACTGCTACAAAGAAAGGGTGACCAGGAACTCACAAAGTCAGACACATCGGGGAAGCTCTGCATGATAAAGGAAACATTCACAAATACACCAGCACTGCTAAAAAAGAGGAGGCGACCAGCCATTCACAAGATCAGACACATCGGGGTAGCTCTGCGTGATAAAGGAAACATTTACAAATACACCAGCACTGCTACAAAGGAAGGAGTGACCAGGAACTCACAAGATCAAGCACATCGGGGAATCTCTGCGTGATAAAGGAAACATTCACAAATACACCAGCACTGCTACAAAGGAAGAAGTGACCAGGAACTCACATGATCAGGTACATCGGGGAAGCTCTGCATGATAAAGCAAACATTCACAAATACACCAGCACTGCTGTACAGGAGGGAGTGACCAGGAACTCATAAGATCAGGTACATCGTGGAAGCTCTGCATGATAAAGCAAACATTCACAAATACACCAGCACTGCTGTAAAGGTGGGAGTGACCAGGAAGTCACAAGATCAGGTACATCGGGGAAGCTCTGCATGATAAAGTAAACATTCACTAATACACCAGCACTGCTACAAAGGAGGGGGTGACCAGGAACTCACAAGATCATGTACATCGGGGAAGCTCTGCATGATAAAGGAAACATTCACAAATACACCAGCACTGCTACAAAGAAAGGGTGACCAGGAACTCACAAGATCAGACACATCGGGGAAGCTCTGCGTGATAAAGGAAACATTCACAAATACACCAACACTGCTAAAAAAGAGGAGGCGACCAGCCATTCACAAGATCAGACACATCGGGGTAGCTCTGCGTGATAAAGGAAACATTTACAAATACACCAGCACTGCTACAAAGGAAGGAGTGACCAGGAACTCACAAGATCAAGCACATCGGGGAATCTCTGCGTGATAAAGGAAACATTCACAAATACACCAGCACTGCTACAAAGGAAGAAGTGACCAGGAACTCACATGATCAGGTACATCGGGGAAGCTCTGCATGATAAAGCAAACATTCACAAATACACCAGCACTGCTGTACAGGAGGGAGTGACCAGGAACTCATAAGATCAGGTACATCGTGGAAGCTCTGCATGATAAAGCAAACATTCACAAATACACCAGCACTGCTGTAAAGGTGGGAGTGACCAGGAAGTCACAAGATCAGGTACATCGGGGAAGCTCTGCATGATAAAGTAAACATTCACTAATACACCAGCACTGCTACAAAGGAGGGGGTGACCAGGAACTCACAAGATCATGTACATCGGGGAAGCTCTGCATGATAAAGGAAACATTCACAAATACACCAGCACTGCTACAAAGAAAGGGTGACCAGGAACTCACAAGATCAGACACATCGGGGAAGCTCTGCGTGATAAAGGAAACATTCACAAATACACCAACACTGCTAAAAAAGAGGAGGCGACCAGCCATTCACAAGATCAGACACATCGGGGTAGCTCTGCGTGATAAAGGAAACATTCACAAATACACCAGCACTGCTACAAAGCAAGGAGTGACCAGGAACTCACAAGATCAAGCACATCCCGGAAGCTCTGCGTGATAAAGGAAACATTCACAAATACACCAGCACTGCTACAAAGGAAGGAGTGACCAGGAACTCACAAGATCAGGCACATCGGGGAAGCTCTGCGTGATAAAGGAAACATTCACAAATACACCAGCACTGCTACAAAGGAAGGAGTGACCAGGAACTCACAAGATCAGGCACATCGGGGATGCTCTGCATGATAAAGCAAACATTCACAAATACACCAGCACTGCTGTAAAGGAAGTAGTGACCATGAACTCACAAGATCAGGCACATCGGGGAAGCTCTGCATGATAAAGGAAACATTCACAAATACACCAGCACTGCTACAAAGGAAGGAGTGACCAGGAACTCACAAGATCAGGCACATCGGGGATGCTCTGCATGATAAAGCAAACATTCACAAATACACCAGCACTGCTGTAAAGGAAGGAGTGACCATGAACTCACAAGATCAGACACATCAGGGACGCTCTGCATGATAAAGGAAACATTCACAAATACACCAGTACTGCTGTAAAGGAGGGGGTGACCAGGCACTCACAAGATCAGACACATCAGGGAAGTTCTGCATGATAAAGCAAACATTCACAAATACACCAGCACTGCTACAAAAGAGGTGATGACCAGGAACTCACAAGATCAGACACATCAGGGAAGCTCTGCGTGATAAAGGAAACATTCACAAATACACCAGCACTGCTACAAAGGACGGGGTGACCAAGAACTCACAAGATCAGACACATCAGGGAAGCTCTGCGTGATAAAGGAAACATTCACAAATACACCAGCACTGCTACAAAAGAGGTGATGACCAGGAACTCACAAGATAAGGTACATCAGGGGAAGCTCTGCATGATAAAGGAAACATTCAGAAATACACCAGTACTGCTGTAAAGGACGGGGTGACCAGGAACTCACAAGATCAGACACATCGGGGAAGCTCTGCATGATAAAGGAAACATTCACAAATACACCAGCACTGCTACAAAGGAGGGGGTGACCAGGAACTCACAAGATCAGACACATCGGGGAAGCTCTGCATAATAAAGGAAACATTCACAAATACACCAGCACTGCTACAAAGGAGGGGGTGACCAGGAATTCACAAGATCAGGTACATCGGGGAAGCTCTGCATGATAAAGGAAACATTCACAATTACACCAGCACTGCTACAAAGGAAGGAGTGACCACAAACTCACAAGATCAGGCACATCGGGGAAGCTCTGCATGATAAAGGAAACATTCACAAATACACCAGCACTGCTACAAAGGAGGGGGTGACCAGGAACTCACAAGAGCAGACATATCTGGGAAGCTCTGCGTGATAAAGGAAACATTCACAAATACACCAGCACTGCTGTAAAGGAGGGGGTGACCAGTCACTCACAAGATCAGACACATCAGGGAAGCTCTGCATGATGAAGGAAACATGCACAAATATACCAGCACTGCTACATAGGAGGGGGTGACCATGAACTCACATGATCAGGTACATCGGGGAAGCTCTGCATGATGAAGCAAACATTCACAAATACACCAGCACTGCTGTAAAGGAGGGAGTGACCAGGAACTCACAAGATCAGGTACATCGGGGAAGCTCTGCATGATAAAGGAAACATTCACAAATACACCAGCACTGCTACAAAGGAGGGGGTGACCAGGAACTCACAAGATCAGGTAATTCGGGGAAGCTCTGCATGATAAAGTAAACATTCACAAATATACCAGCACTGCTACAAAGGAGGGGGTGACCATGAACTCACATGATCAGGTACATCGGGGAAGCTCTGCATGATAAAGCAAACATTCACAAATACACCAGCACTGCTGTAAAGGAGGGAGTGACCAGGAACTCATAAGATCAGGTACATCGGGGAAGCTCTGCATGATAAAGCAAACATTCACAAATACACCAGCACTGCTGTAAAGGAGGGAGTGACCAGGAACTCACAATATCAGGTACATCGGGGAAGCTCTGCATGATAAAGTAAACATTCACAAATACACCAGCACTGCTACAAAGGAGGGGGTGACCAGGAACTCACAAGATCAGGTACATCGGGGAAGCTCTGCATGATGAAGGAAACATTCACAAATATACCAGCACTACTACAAAGAAAGGGTGACCAGGAACTCACAAAGTCAGACACATCGGGGAAGCTCTGCATGATAAAGGAAACATTCACAAATACACCAGCACTGCTAAAAAAAGAGGAGGCGACCAGCCATTCACAAGATCAGACACATCAGGGTAGCTCTGCGTGATAAAGGAAACATTCACAAATACACCAGCACTGCTACAAAGGAAGGAGTGACCAGGAACTCACAAGATCAAGCACATCGGGGAAGCTCTGCGTGATAAAGGAAACATTCACAAATACACCAGCACTGCTACAAAGGAAGGAGTGACCAGGAACTCACAAGATCAGGCACATCGGGGAAGCTCTGCGTGATAAAGGAAACATTCACAAATACACCAGCACTGCAACAAAGGAGGGGGTGACCAGGAACTCACAAGATAAGGTACATCAGGGGAAGCTCTGCATGATAAAGGAAACATTCAGAAATACACCAGTACTGCTGTAAAGGACGGGGTGACCAGGAACTCACAAGATCAGACACATCGGGGAAGCTCTGCATGATAAAGGAAACATTCACAAATACACCAGCACTGCTACAAAGGAGGGGGTGACCAGGAACTCACAAGATCAGACACATCGGGGAAGCTCTGCATAATAAAGGAAACATTCACAAATACACCAGCACTGCTACACAGGAGATGGTGACCAGGAACTCACAAGATCAGACACATCGGGGAAGCTTTGCGTGATAAAGGAAACATTCACAAATACACCAGCACTGCTGCAAAGGACGGGGTGACCAGGAACTCACAGGATCAGACACATCGGGGAAGCTCTGCGTGATAAAAGAAACATTCACAAATACACCAGCACTGCTACAAAGGAGGGGGTGACCAGGAACTCACAAGATCAGCTACATCGGGGAAGCTCTGCATGATAAAGGATACATTCACAAATACACCAGCACTGCTACAAAGGAGGGGGTGACCAGGAACTCACAAGATCACGTACATCGGGAAAGCTCTGCATGATAAAGCAAACATTCACAAATACACCAGCACTGCTGTAAAGGAAGGAGTGACCATGAACTCACAAGATCAGACACATCGGGGAAGCTCTGCATGATAAAGGAAACATTCACAAATACACCAGTACTGCTGTAAAGGAGGGGGTGACCAGGCACTCACAAGATCAGACACATCAGGGAAGCTCTGCATGATAAAGCAAACATTCACAAATACACCAGCACTGTTACAAAAGAGGTGATGACCAGGAACTCACAAGATCAGACACATCAGGGAAGCTCTGTGTGATAAAGGAAACATTCACAAATACACCAGCACTGCTACAAAGGACGGGGTGACCATGAACTCACAAGATCAGACACATCAGGGAAGCTCTGCGTGATAAAGGAAACATTCACAAATACACCAGCACTGCTACAAAATAGGTGATGACCAGGAACTCACAAGATCAGACACATCAGGGAAGCTCTGTGTGATAAAGGAAAAATTCACAAATACACCAGCACTGCTACAAAGGAGGGGGTGACCAGGAACTCACAAGATCAGGTACATCGGGAAAGCTCTGCATGATAAAGCAAACATTCACAAATACACCAGCACTGCTACAAAAGAAGGAGTGACCAGGAACTCACAAGATCAGGCACATCTGGGATGCTCTGCATGATAAAGGAAACATTCACAAATACACCAGCACTGCTACAAAGGAGGGGGTGACCAGGAACTCACAAGATCAGGTACATCGGGGAAGCTCTGCATGATAAAGGAAACATTCACAAATACACCAGCAGTGCTCTAAAGGAGGGGGTGACCAGTCACTCACAAGATCAGACACATCAGGGAAGCTCTGCATGATGAAGAAACATTCATCAATACACCAGCACTGCTGTAAAGGAAGGAGTGACAAGGAACTCACAAGATCAGACACATCGGGGAAGCTCTGCATGATAAAGGAAACATTCACAAATACACCCGCACTGCTGTAAAGGAGGGGCTGACCAGTCACTCACAAGATCAGACACATCAGGGAAGCTCTGCATGATGAAGAAACATTCACAAATACACCAGCACTGCTACAAAGGAGGGGGTGACCAGGAACTGACAAGATCAGACACATTGGGGAAGCTCTGCATGATAAAGGAAACATTCACAAATACACTAGCACTCCTACAAAGGAGGGAGTGACCAGGAACTCACAAGATCAGACACATCGGGGAAGCTCTGCATGATAAAGGAAACATTCACAAATACACTAGCACTCCTACAAAGGAGGGAGTGACCAGGAACTCACAAGATCAGACACATCGGGGAAGCGCTGCATGATAAAGGACACATTCACAAATATACCAGCACTGCTACAAAGGAGGGGGTGACCATGAACTCACATGATCAGGTACATCGGGGAAGCTCTGCATGATGAAGCAAACATTCACAAATACACCAGCACTGCTGTAAAGGAGGGAGTGACCAGGAACTCACAAGATCAGGTACATCGGGGAAGCTCTGCATGATAAAGGAAACATTCACAAATACACCAGCACTGCTACAAAGGAGGGGGTGACCAGGAACTCACAAGATCAGGTAATTCGGGGAAGCTCTGCATGATAAAGTAAACATTCACAAATATACCAGCACTGCTACAAAGGAGGGGGTGACCATGAACTCACATGATCAGGTACATCGGGGAAGCTCTGCATGATAAAGCAAACATTCACAAATACACCAGCACTGCTGTAAAGGAGGGAGTGACCAGGAACTCATAAGATCAGGTACATCGGGGAAGCTCTGCATGATAAAGCAAACATTCACAAATACACCAGCACTGCTGTAAAGGAGGGAGTGACCAGGAACTCACAATATCAGGTACATCGGGGAAGCTCTGCATGATAAAGTAAACATTCACAAATACACCAGCACTGCTACAAAGGAGGGGGTGACCAGGAACTCACAAGATCAGGTACATCGGGGAAGCTCTGCATGATAAAGGAAACATTCACAAATATACCAGCACTACTACAAAGAAAGGGTGACCAGGAACTCACAAGATCAAGCACATCGGGGAAGCTCTGCGTGATAAAGGAAACATTCACAAATACACCAGCACTGCTACAAAGGAAGGAGTGACCAGGAACTCACAAGATCAGGCACATCGGGGAAGCTCTGCGTGATAAAGGAAACATTCACAAATACACCAGCACTGCTAAAAAAAGAGGAGGCGACCAGCCATTCACAAGATCAGACACATCAGGGTAGCTCTGCGTGATAAAGGAAACATTCACAAATACACCAGCACTGCTACAAAGGAAGGAGTGACCAGGAACTCACAAGATCAAGCACATCGGGGAAGCTCTGCGTGATAAAGGAAACATTCACAAATACACCAGCACTGCTACAAAGGAAGGAGTGACCAGGAACTCACAAGATCAGGCACATCGGGGAAGCTCTGCGTGATAAAGGAAACATTCACAAATACACCAGCACTGCAACAAAGGAGGGGGTGACCAGGAACTCACAAGATAAGGTACATCAGGGGAAGCTCTGCATTATAAAGGAAACATTCAGAAATACACCAGTACTGCTGTAAAGGACGGGGTGACCAGGAACTCACAAGATCCGACACATCGGGGAAGCTCTGCATGATAAAGGAAACATTCACAAATACACCAGCACTGCTACAAAGGAGGGGGTGACCAGGAACTCACAAGATCAGACACATCGGGGAAGCTCTGCATAATAAAGGAAACATTCACAAATACACCAGCACTGCTACACAGGAGATGGTGACCAGGAACTCACAAGATCAGACACATCGGGGAAGCTTTGCGTGATAAAGGAAACATTCACAAATACACCAGCACTGCTGCAAAGGACGGGGTGACCAGGAACTCACAGGATCAGACACATCGGGGAAGCTCTGCGTGATAAAAGAAACATTCACAAATACACCAGCACTGCTACAAAGGAGGGGGTGACCAGGAACTCACAAGATCAGCTACATCGGGGAAGCTCTGCATGATAAAGGATACATTCACAAATACACCAGCACTGCTACAAAGGAGGGGGTGACCAGGAACTCACAAGATCACGTACATCGGGAAAGCTCTGCATGATAAAGCAAACATTCACAAATACACCAGCACTGCTGTAAAGGAAGGAGTGACCATGAACTCACAAGATCAGACACATCGGGGAAGCTCTGCATGATAAAGGAAACATTCACAAATACACCAGTACTGCTGTAAAGGAGGGGGTGACCAGGCACTCACAAGATCAGACACATCAGGGAAGCTCTGCATGATAAAGCAAACATTCACAAATACACCAGCACTGTTACAAAAGAGGTGATGACCAGGAACTCACAAGATCAGACACATCAGGGAAGCTCTGTGTGATAAAGGAAACATTCACAAATACACCAACACTGCTACAAAGGACGGGGTGACCATGAACTCACAAGATCAGACACATCAGGGAAGCTCTGCGTGATAAAGAAAACATTCACAAATACACCAGCACTGCTACAAAATAGGTGATGACCAGGAACTCACAAGATCAGACACATCAGGGAAGCTCTGTGTGATAAAGGAAAAATTCACAAATACACCAGCACTGCTACAAAGGAGGGGGTGACCAGGAACTCACAAGATCAGGTACATCGGGAAAGCTCTGCATGATAAAGCAAACATTCACAAATACACCAGCACTGCTACAAAAGAAGGAGTGACCAGGAACTCACAAGATCAGGCACATCTGGGATGCTCTGCATGATAAAGGAAACATTCACAAATACACCAGCACTGCTACAAAGGAGGGGGTGACCAGGAACTCACAAGATCAGGTACATCGGGGAAGCTCTGCATGATAAAGGAAACATTCACAAATACACCAGCAGTGCTCTAAAGGAGGGGGTGACCAGTCACTCACAAGATCAGACACATCAGGGAAGCTCTGCATGATGAAGAAACATTCATCAATACACCAGCACTGCTGTAAAGGAAGGAGTGACAAGGAACTCACAAGATCAGACACATCGGGGAAGCTCTGCATGATAAAGGAAACATTCACAAATACACCCGCACTGCTGTAAAGGAGGGGCTGACCAGTCACTCACAAGATCAGACACATCAGGGAAGCTCTGCATGATGAAGAAACATTCACAAATACACCAGCACTGCTACAAAGGAGGGGGTGACCAGGAACTGACAAGATCAGACACATTGGGGAAGCTCTGCATGATAAAGGAAACATTCACAAATACACTAGCACTCCTACAAAGGAGGGAGTGACCAGGAACTCACAAGATCAGACACATCGGGGAAGCTCTGCATGATAAAGCAAACATTCACAAATACACCAGCACTGCTACAAAAGAAGGAGTGACCAGGAACTCACAAGATCAGGTACATCGGGGAAGCTCTGCATGATAAAGCAAACATTCACAAATACACCAGAACTGCTGTAAAGGAGGGAGTGACCAGGAACTCACAAGATCAGGTACATCGGGGAAGCTCTGCATGATAAAGGAAACATTCACAAATACACCAGCACTGCTACAAAGGAGGGGGTGACCAGGAACTCACAAGATCAGACACATCGGGGAAGCTCTGCATGATAAAGGACACATTCACAAATATACCAGCACTGCTACAAAGGAGGGGGTGACCATGAACTCACATGATCAGGTACATCGGGGAAGCTCTGCATGATAAAGCAAACATTCACAAATACACCAGCACTGCTGTAAAGGAGGGAGTGACCAGGAACTCATAAGATCAGGTACATCGGGGAAGCTCTGCATGATAAAGCAAACATTCACAAATACACCAGCACTGCTGTAAAGGAGGGAGTGACCAGGAACTCACAAGATCAGTTACATCGGGGAAGCTTTGCATGATAAAGTAAACATTCACAAATACACCAGTACTGCTACAAAGGAGGAGGTGACCAGGAACTCACAAGATCAGGTACCTCGGGGAAGCTCTGCATGATAAAGGAAACATTCACAAATACACCAGCACTGCTACAAAGAAAGGGTGACAAGGAACTCACAAGATCAGACACATCGGGGAAGCTCTGCGTGATAAAGGAAACATTCACAAATACACCAGCACTGCTAAAAAAGAGGAGGCGACCGGCCATTCACAAGATCAGACACATCGGGGTAGCTCTGCGTGATAAAGGAAACATTCACAAATACACCAGCACTGCTACAAAGCAAGGAGTGACCAGGAACTCACAAGATCAAGCACATCGGGGAAGCTCTGCGTGATAAAGGAAACATTCACAAATACACCAGCACTGCTACAAAGGAAGGAGTGACCAGGAACTCACAAGATCAGGCACATCGGGGAAGCTCTGCGTGATAAAGGAAACATTCACAAATACACCAGCACTGCTACAAAGGAAGGAGTGGCCAGGAACTCACAAGATCAGATACATCGGGAAGCTCTGCATGATAATGGAAACATTCACAAATACACCAGCACTGCTACACAGGAGGTGGTGACCAGGAACTCACAAGATCAGACACATCGGGGAAGCTTTGCGTGATAAAGGAAACATTCACAAATACACCAGCACTGCTGCAAAGGACGGGGTGACCAGGAACTCACAAGATCAGACACATCGGGGAAGCTCTGCGTGATAAAGGAAACATTCACAAATACACCAGCACTGCTACAAAGGAGGGGGTGACCAGGAACTCACAAGATCAGGTACATCGGGGAAGCTCTGCATGATAAAGTATAAATTCACAAATACACCAGCACTGCTACAAAGGAGGGGGTGACCAGGAACTCACAAGATCAGGTACATCGGGAAAGCTCTGCATGATAAAGCAAACTTTCACAAATACACCAGCACTGCTACAAAGGAAGGAGTGACCAGGAACTCACAAGATCAGGCACATCGGGGATGCTCTGCATGATAAAGCAAACATTCACAAATACACCAGCACTGCTGTAAAGGAAGGAGTGACCATGAACTCACAAGATCAGACACATCGAGGAAGCTCTGCATGATAAAGGAAACATTCACAAATACACCAGTAATGCTGTAAAGGAGGGGGTGACCAGGCACTCACAAGATCAGACACATCAGGGAAGCTCTGCATGATAAAGCAAACATTCACAAATACACCAGCACTGCTACAAAAGAGGTGATGACCAGGAACTCACAAGATCAGACACATCAGGGAAGCTCTGCGTGATAAAGGAAACATTCACAAATACACCAGCACTGCTACAAAGGACGGGGTGACCATGAACTCACAAGATCAGACACATCAGGGAAGCTCTGCGTGATAAAGGAAACATTCACAAATACACCAGCACTGCTACAAAAGAGGTGATGACCAGGAACTCACAAGATCAGACACATCAGGGAAGCTCTGCGTGATAAAGGAAACATTCACAAATACACCAGCACTGCTACAAAGGAGGGGGTGACCAGGAACTCACAAGATCAGGTACATCGGGAAAGCTCTGCATGATAAAGCAAACATTCACAAATACACCAGCACTGCTACAAAGGAAGGAGTGACCAGGAACTCACAAGATCAGGCACATCGGGGATGCTCTGCATGATAAAGGAAACATTCACAAATTCACCAGCACTGCTACAAAGGAGGGGGTGACCAGGAAATCACAAGATCAGACACATTGGGGAAGCTCTGCATGATAAAGGAAACATTCACAAATACACTAGGACTCCTACAAAGGAGGGAGTGACCAGGAACTCACAAGATCAGACACATCGGGGAAGCTCTGCATGATAAAGGACACATTCACAAATATACCAGCACTGCTACAAAGGAGGGGGTGACCATGAACTCACATGATCAGGTACATCGGGGAAGCTCTGCATGATAAAGCAAACATTCACAAATACACCAGCACTGCTGTAAAGGAGGGAGTGACCAGGAACTCATAAGATCAGGTACATCGGGGAAGCTCTGCATGATAAAGCAAACATTCACAAATACACCAGCACTGCTGTAAAGGAGGGAGTGACCAGGAACTCACAAGATCAGGTACATCGGGGAAGCTCTGCATGATAAAGTAAACATTCACAAATACACCAGCACTGCTACAAAGGAGGGGGTGACCAGGAACTCACAAGATCAGGTACATCGGGGAAGCTCTGCATGATAAAGGAAACATTCACAAACACACCAGCACTGCTACAAAGAAAGGGTGACAAGGAACTCACAAGATCAGACACATTGGGGAAGCTCTGCGTGATAAAGGAAACATTCACAAATACACCAGCACTGCTAAAAAGAGGAGGCGACCAGCCATTCACAAGATCAGACACATCGGGGTAGCTCTGCGTGATAAAGGAAACATTCACAAATACACCAGCACTGCTACAAAGCAAGGAGTGACCAGGAACTCACAAGATCAAGCACATCGGGGAAGCTCTGCGTGATAAAGGAAACATTCACAAATACACCAGCACTGCTACAAAGGAAGGAGTGACCAGGAACTCACAAGATCAGGCACATCGGGGAAGCTCTGCGTGATAAAGGAAACATTCACAAATACACCAGCACTGCTACAAAGGAAGGAGTGGCCAGGAACTCACAAGATCAGATACATCAGGAAGCTCTGCATGATAAAGGAAACATTCACAAATACACCAGCACTGCTACACAGGAGGTGGTGACCAGGAACTCACAAGATCAGACACATCGGGGAAGCTTTGCGTGATAAAGGAAACATTCACAAATACACCAGCACTGCTGCAAAGGACGGGGTGACCAGGAACTCACAAGATCAGACACATCGGGGAAGCTCTGCGTGATAAAGGAAACATTCACAAATACACCAGCACTGCTACAAAGGAGGGGGTGACCAGGAACTCACAAGATCAGGTACATCGGGGAAGCTCTGCATGATAAAGTATACATTCACAAATACACCAGCACTGCTACAAAGGAGGGGGTGACCAGGAACTCACAAGATCAGGTACATCGGGAAAGCTCTGCATGATAAAGCAAACATTCACAAATACACCAGCACTGCTACAAAGGAAGGAGTGACCAGGAACTCACAAGATCAGGTACATCGGGGATGCTCTGCATGATAAAGCAAACATTCACAAATACACCAGCACTGCTGTAAAGGAAGGAGTGACCATGAACTCACAAGATCAGACACATCGAGGAAGCTCTGCATGATAAAAGAAACATTCACAAATACACCAGCACTGCTACAAAGGACGGGGTGACCATGAACTCACAAGATCAGACACATCAGGGAAGCTCTGCGTGATAAAGGAAACATTCACAAATACACCAGCACTGCTACAAAGAGGTGATGACCAGGAACTCACAAGATCAGACACATCAGGGAAGCTCTGCGTGATAAAGGAAACATTCACAAATACACCAGCACTGCTACAAAGGAGGGGGTGACCAGGAACTCACAAGATCAGGTACATCGGGAAAGCTCTGCATGATAAAGCAAACATTCACAAATACACCAGCACTGCGACAAAGGAAGGAGTGACCAGGAACTCACAAGATCAGGCACATCGGGGATGCTCTGCATGATAAAGGAAACATTCACAAATACACCAGCACTGCTACAAAGGAGGGGGTGACCAGGAATTCACAAGATCAGGTACATCGGGGAAGCTCTGCATGATAAAGAAAACATTCACAATTACACCAGTATTGCTACAAAGGAAGGAGTGACCACGAACTCACAAGATCAGGCACATCAGGGAAGCTCTGCATGATAAAGGAAACATTCACAAATACACCAGCACTGCTACAAAGGAGGGGGTGACCAGGAACTCACAAGATCAGACATATCGGGGAAGCTCTGCGTGATAAAAGAAACATTCACAAATACACCAGCACTGCTGTAAAGGAAGGAGTGACCATGAACTCACAAGATCAGACACATCGGGGAAGCTCTGCATGATAAAGGAAACATGCACAAATACACCAGCACTGCTACAAAGGAGGGGGTGACCAGGAACTCGCAAGATCAGACACATCGGGGAAGCTCTGCATGATAAAGGAAACATTCACAAATACACTAGCACTCCTACAAAGGAGGGAGTGACCAGGATCTCACAAGATCAGACACATCGGGGAAGCTCTGCATGATAAAGGACACATTCACAAATATACCAGCACTGCTACAAAGGAGGGGGTGACCATGAACTCACATGATCAGGTACATCGGGGAAGCTCTGCATGATAAAGCAAACATTCACAAATACACCAGCACTGCTGTAAAGGAGGGAGTGACCAGGAACTCACAAGATCAGGTACATCGGGGAAGCTGTGCATGATAAAGGAAACATTCACAAATACACCAGCACTGCTACAAAGGAGGGGGTGACCAGGAACTCACAAGATCAGACACATCGGGGAAGCTCTGCATGATAAAGGACACATTCACAAATATACCAGCACTGCTACAAAGGAGTGGGGACCATGAACTCACATGATCCGGTACATCGGCGAAGCTCTGCATGATCAAGCAAACATTCACAAATACACCAGCACTGCTGTAAAGGAGGGAGTGACCATGAACTCACAAGATCAGGTACATCGGGGAAGCTCTGCATGATAAAGTTAACATTCACAAATACACCAGCACTGCTACAAAGGAGGGGGTGACCAGGAACTCACAAGATCAGGTACATCGGGGAAGTTCTGCATGATAAAGGAAACATTCACAAATACACCAGCACTGCTACAAAGAAAGGGTGACCAGGAACTCACAAAGTCAGACACATCGGGGAAGCTCTGCATGATAAAGGAAACATTCACAAATACACCAGCACTGCTAAAAAAGAGGAGGCGACCAGCCATTCACAAGATCAGACACATCGGGGTAGCTCTGCGTGATAAAGGAAACATTTACAAATACACCAGCACTGCTACAAAAGAAGGAGTGACCAGGAACTCACAAGATCAAGCACATCGGGGAATCTCTGCGTGATAAAGGAAACATTCACAAATACACCAGCACTGCTACAAAGGAAGAAGTGACCAGGAACTCACATGATCAGGTACATTGGGGAAGCTCTGCATGATAAAGCAAACATTCACAAATACACCAGCACTGCTGTACAGGAGGGAGTGACCAGGAACTCATAAGATCAGGTACATCGGGGAAGCTCTGCATGATAAAGCAAACATTCACAAATACACCAGCACTGCTGTAAAGGAGGGAGTGACCAGGAACTCACAAGATCAGGTACATCGGGGAAGCTCTGCATGATAAAGTAAACATTCACAAATACACCAGCACTGCTACAAAGGAGGGGGTGACCAGGAACTCACAAGATCAGGTACATCGGGGAAGGTCTGCATGATAAAGGAAACATTCACAAATACACCAGCACTGCTACAAAGAAAGGGTGACCAGGAACTCACAAGATCAGACACATCGGGGAAGCTCTGCGTGATAAAGGAAACATTCACAAATACACCAGCACTGCTAAAAAAGAGGAGGCGACCAGCCATTCACAAGATCAGACACATCGGGGTAGCTCTGCGTGATAAAGGAAACATTCACAAATACACCAGCACTGCTACAAAGCAAGGAGTGACCAGGAACTCACAAGATCAAGCACATCGGGGAAGCTCTGCGTGATAAAGGAAACATTCACAAATACACCAGCACTGCTACAAAGGAAGGAGTGACCAGGAACTCACAAGATCAGGCACATCGGGGAAGCTCTGTGTGATAAAGGAAACATTCACAAATACACCAGCACTGCTACAAAGGAAGGAGTGACCAGGAACTCACAAGATCAGATACATCGGGAAGCTCTGCATGATAAAGGAAACATTCACAAATACACCAGCACTGCTACACAGGAGGTGGTGACCAGGAACTCACAAGATCAGACACATCGGGGAAGCTTTGCGTGATAATGATATGATATGATATGGTATTTGTAACGCGCCTATACACAAGTGTTTCAAGGCGCGACGAGGCAGGGAGGGAGGGAAACAAGGGGAAGACGGACAAGCGATCCTACTAGGCCAGGTGTCATTCAGATCGCGCAAGTGCAGAGGTAAGGGGAAAAGGAGAAAGTGCAGGGGGAGGAGGTGGGGGGAAAAGTGCAGTACAAGGTAAGTGGCGTAATAAAATAATAAATGATAAATAATAAATAAAAAGGGCCAGCTGGTGGCAAGTGCGAGGTAAGTGCAGAGCAAGTGCTGGGTAGGGGGCTGTAGGGATACAGTGACAGTCCCACAGTGCAGGGGGAGTCAGGGGGGCAGTGCAAGTGGAGAGTGGCTGGGCCCTGGACCGAGGTCGCTGAGAGTGGCCCAGATGCAGGTTAGGTGCAGAATTCAGTGGGGAGTTAAGCAGGTTTAGCAGGGGAGAGGGAGAGAGAAGGCAGAAGCGAAGAGGAAGGTTTTGAGGTGCTTCCGGAACCGGAGATGGTTCTCCTCAAGTTTCAGGGAGGCAGGCAGGCTGTTCCAGAGGGAGGCCCCTGCTGCGGAGAGAGATCTACCCCCAGCACGTTGCTTCGAGAAGCGGCTGACCATGAGGGAGTTAGAGATGGATGAGCGAAGGGCTCGTGAAGGAAGATATTTAGGAAGAGAGAGTTGAAGGTATTTAGGCCCCAGGCCCCAGAAGGCCTTGTGGACAATGCAGAGTGTTTTGAACTTAATCCTCGCAGCCACTGGGAAAGGAAACATTCACAAATACACCAGCACTGCTGCAAAGGACGGGGTGACCAGGAACTCACAAGATCAGACACATCGGGGAAGCTCTGCGTGATAAAGGAAACATTCACAAATACACCAGCACTGCTACAAAGGAGGGGGTGACCAGGAACTCACAAGATCAGGCACATCGGGGATGCTCTGCATGATAAAGCAAACATTCACAAATACACCAGCACTGCTGTAAAGGAAGGAGTGACCATGAACTCACAAGATCAGACACATCGAGGAAGCTCTGCATGATAAAGGAACATTCACAAATACACCAGTACTGCTGTAAAGGAGGGGGTGACCAGGCACTCACAAGATCAGACACATCAGGGAAGCTCTGCATGATAAAGCAAACATTCACAAATACACCAGCACTGCTACAAAAGAGGTGATGACCAGGAACTCACAAGATCAGACACATCAGGGAAGCTCTGCGTGATAAAGGAAACATTCACAAATACACCAGCACTGCTACAAAGGACGGGGTGACCATGAACTCACAAGATCAGACACATCAGGGAAGCTCTGCGTGATAAAGGAAACATTCACAAATACACCAGCACTGCTACAAAAGAGGTGATGACCAGGAACTCACAAGATCAGACACATCAGGGAAGCTCTGCGTGATAAAGGAAACATTCACAAATACATCAGCACTGCTACAAAGGAGGGGGTGACCAGGAACTCACAAGATCAGGTACATCGGGAAAGCTCTGCATGATAAAGCAAACATTCACAAATACACCAGCACTGCTACAAAGGAAGGAGTGACCAGGAACTCACAAGAGCAGGCACATCGGGGATGCTCTGCATGATAAAGGAAACATTCACAAATACACCTGCACTGCTACATGTCATGATCTCTGCTTCCAAAAGGTCAGGGTTTTCCCAACTCCCTTGGAAGCAGATCCATAACCCAGGTTCCGAGTGCCAACCAGTCCCAATTGGGACCTTTTGGACCCAGTCCTGGCGCCAGTGGCACCAGGCTCATAAATATGCCCAGTCCCAGCGCTGGAAGCGCCGGGCTCATAATGCTTGGGTGGACTTACCTGCAGCAGACCATGCTGCTTACTTGCCTGCCAGTTGAGCCTCTGATCCTCTTCTGTTTGGAACTACTTTTCCTGTTGGGTGGGGCAGGAGCCACTCCCTAGATTCAGAACACTGGAACTCTTCTGGAAAGCAGGAACTCTTTTCTTACCTAGGCGTGGCTGTGGAAGGAGACACCTAAGCACTACAGGAGGCTATTTAAACCACACCCGATGGATGAATCTTGCTTTGCGTTATTCTGCATCCTCTGCACCAGAACGCTCATCGTGTCTTCTGCATCTGATCCTGGGCCTAAAGAAAAAGGCTTACCATCCTGAATCCAGTCTTCAGCAACACCTATAAAGACAAGAAAGAACAGGTTAGCATTACGGTCTTCAGTGACAGCTCTTCACTTACCTGGTCCATCGGCTGTCACCAACGCCTCGCGCTGCATTCCGGCATCTGAAAGACAAAGGCTTACCTACTCTTCGTGCGCTCCGGAGGTCTTCACACTGCATTCCGGCATCTGAAAGACAAAAGCTTACCAACTCTTCGCACGCTCCGGAGGCCTTCGGCGCTGCATCCCGCATCTGAAAGACAAAACAAGGTGCGTTTAAAGACATTGGGGAACTTTAATACTCACGTGCCATTACTCCTTTCCACATCTAACCCAGTGGGTATTCCGGCACCCTGCAGCCGCTCCGAACTTGTACCTGCAAAATAAAAAGACAGTTAGAGCGCATCGTGAAGCAGGCAACAAGCGCTTACTTACGTGCTTCCAGGCGCTTCTATTCATCACACGGGCTCCATCTTCAACTCACTTCAGCCCGTCATCCGCCATCGCCGGAACCCTGCAAAACAAGAAACATCATTACTAAAGACTTTAAAGACATTAGAATTACTCGAAACTTACCGTTCGTGCAGTAAACGACGGACAGCAGTCCTCTGAAGTCAAGAGGCCTGCTCCCCTTATCCAGTGAAGAAACTGGTTACAGCACCCTGCCCCGAGGCAGATGGAGAGCACGGCGTTCACTTACCTAGGGTGAGAGTGTTAACCTTTGGGGTTCTACAGGAGAAGAGAAAGGGAAGAAGAGAGAGACATTCAATAACCCAGTTCCATAATCCCATATTTTCTATCTGCAGACATCTTACCCTTCGAGTCAGACATACAGTGCACAGAGGTCCAGCCCAAAGAGCCAGCCGTGTGTTACACATCACCTTTGAAGATACGGTATACGCCCAGTCAAGACCGGCGCCTCTACGGGAATCAGGTGAGCGTTACACTACAAAGGAGGGGGTGACCAGGAATTCACAAGATCAGGTACATCGGGGAAGCTCTGCATGATAAAGGAAACATTCACAATTACACCAGTACTGCTACAAAGGAAGGAGTGACCACGAACTCACAAGATCAGGCACATCAGGGAAGCTCTGCATGATAAAGGAAACATTCACAAATACACCAGCACTGCTACAAGGGAGGGGGTGACCAGGAACTCACAAGATCAGACATATCGGGGAAGCTCTGCGTGATAAAAGAAACATTCACAAATACACCAGCACTGCTGTAAAGGAAGGAGTGACCATGAACTCACAAGATCAGACACATCGGGGAAGCTCTGCATGATAAAGGAAACATGCACAAATACACCAGCACTGCTACAAAGGAGGGGGTGACCAGGAACTCACAAGATCAGGTACATCGGGGAAGCTCTGCATGATAAAGGAAACATTCACAAATACACTAGCACTCCTACAAAGGAGGGAGTGACCAGGAACTCGCAAGATCAGACACATCGGGGAAGCTCTGCATGATAAAGGACACATTCACAAATATACCAGCACTGCTACAAAGGAGGGGGTGACCATGAACTCACATGATCAGGTACATCGGGGAAGCTGTGCATGATAAAGCAAACATTCACAAATACACCAGAACTGCTGTAAAGGAGGGAGTGACCAGGAATTCACAAGATCAGGTACATCGGGGAAGCTGTGCATGATAAAGGAAACATTCACAAATACACCAGCACTGCTACAAAGGAGGGGGTGACCAGGAACTCACAAGATCAGACACATCGGGGAAGCTCTGCATGATAAAGGACACATTCACAAATATACCAGCACTGCTACAAAGGAGGGGTGACCATGAACTCACATGATCAGGTACATTGGGGAAGCGCTGCATGATGAAGCAAACATTCACAAATACACCAGCACTGCTGTAAAGGAGGGAGTGACCAGGAACTCACAAGATCAGGTACATCGGGGAAGCTCTGCATGATAAAGTTAACATTCACAAATACACCAGCACTGCTACAAAGGAGGGGGTGACCAGGAACTCACAAGATCAGGTACATCGGGGAAGCTCTGCATGATAAAGGAAACATTCACAAATACACCAGCACTGCTACAAAGAAAGGGTGACCAGGAACTCACAAAGTCAGACACATCGGGGAAGCTCTGCATGATAAAGGAAACATTCCCAAATACACCAGCACTGCTAAAAAAGAGGAGGCGACCAGCCATTCACAAGATCAGACACATCGGGGTAGCTTTGCGTGATAAAGGAAACATTTACAAATACACCAGCACTGCTACAAAGGAAGGAGTGACCAGGAACTCACAAGATCAAGCACATCGGGGAAGCTCTGCGTGATAAAGGAAACATTCACAAATACACCAGCACTGCTGTAAAGGAGGGAGTGACCAGGAACTCACAAGATCAAGCACATCGGGGAAGCTCTGCGTGATAAAGGAAACATTCACAAATACACCAGCACTGCTACAAAGGAAGAAGTGACCAGGAACTCACAAGATCAGGTACATCAGGGGAAGCTCTGCATGATAAAGGAAACATTCACAAATACACCAGTACTGCTGTAAAGGACGGGGTGACCAGGAACTCACAAGATCAGACACATCGGGGAAGCTCTGCATGATAAAGGAAACATTCACAAATACACCAGCACTGCTACAAAGGAGGGGGTGACCAGGAACTCACAAGATCAGACACATCGGGGAAGCTCTGCATAATAAAGGAAACATTCAGAAATACACCAGCACTGCTACACAGGAGGTGGTGACCAGGAACTCACAAGATCAGACACATCGGGGAAGCTTTGCGTGATAAAGGAAACATTCACAAATACACCAGCACTGCTGCAAAGGACGGGGTGACCAGGAACTCACAAGATCAGACACATCGGGGAAGCTCTGCGTGATAAAGGAAACATTCACAAATACACCAGCACTGCTACAAAGGAGGGGGTGACCAGGAACTCACAGGATCAGGTACATCAGGGGAAGCTCTGCATGATAAAGGAAACATTCACAAATACACCAGTACTGCTGTTAAGGACGGGGTGACCAGGAACTCACAAGATCAGACACATCGGGGAAGCTCTGCATGATAAAGGAAACATTCACAAATACACCAGCACTGCTACAAAGGAGGGGGTGACCAGGAACTCACAAGATCAGACACATCAGGGAAGCTCTGCATGATAAAGGAAACATTCACAAATACACCAGCACTGCTACAAAGGAGGGGGTGACCAGGAACTCACAAGATCAGACATATCGGGGAAGCTCTGCGTGATAAAAGAAACATTCACAAATACACCAGCACTGCTGTAAAGGAAGGCGTGACCATGAACTCACAAGATCAGACACATCGGGGAAGCTCTGCATGATAAAGGAAACATTCACAAATACACCAGCACTGCTGTAAAGGAGGGGGTGACCAGTCACTCACAAGATCAGACACATCAGGGAAGCTCTGCATGATGAAGGAAACATGCACAAATACACCAGCACTGCTACAAAGGAGGGGCTGACCAGGAACTCACAAGATCAGACACATCGGGGAAGCTCTGCATGATAAAGGAAACATTCACAAATACACTAGCACTCCTACAAAGGAGGGAGTGACCAGGAACTCACAAGAACAGACACATCGGGGAAGCTCTGCATGATAAAGGACACATTCACAAATATACCAGCACTGCTACAAAGGAGGGGGTGACCATGAACTCACATGATCAGGTACATCGGGGAAGCTCTGCATGATAAAGCAAACATTCACAAATACACCAGCACTGCTGTAAAGGATGGAGTGACCAGGAACTCACAAGATCAGGTACATCGGGGAAGCTCTGCATGATAAAGGAAACATTCACAAATACACCAGCACTGCTACAAAGGAGGGGGTGACCAGGAACTCACAAGATCAGACACATCGGGGAAGCTCTGCATGATAAAGGACACATTCACAAATATACCAGCACTGCTACAAAGGAGGGGTGACCATGAACTCACTTGATCAGGTACATCGGGGAAGCTCTGCATGATAAAGGACACATTCACAAATACACCAGCACTGTTACAAAAGAGGGGGTGACCATGAACTCACATGATCAGGTACATCGGGGAAGCTCTGCATGATAAAGGAAACATTCACAAATACACCAGCACTGCTACAAAGGAGGGGTGACCAGGAATTCACAAGATCAGGTACATCGGGGAAGCTCTGCATGATAAAGGAAACATTCACAAATACACCAGCACTGCTACAAAGGAGGGGGTGACCAGGAACTCACAAGATCAGACATATAGGGGAAGCTCTGCGTGATAAAAGAAACATTCACAAATACACCAGCACTGCTGTAAAGGAAGGAGTAACCATGAACTCACAAGATCAGACACATCAGGGAAGCTCTGCATGATAAAGGAAACATTCACAAATACACCAGCACTGCTGTAAAGGAGGGGGTGACCAGTCACTCACAAGATCAGACACATCAGGGAAGCTCTGCATGATGAAGGAAACATGCACAAATACACCAGCACTGGTACAAAGGAGGGGGTGACCAGGAACTCACAAGATCAGACACATCGGGGAAGCTCTGCATGATAAAGGAAACATTCACAAATACACTAGCACTCCTACAAAGGAGGGAGTGACCAGGAACTCACAAGATCAGACACATCGGGGAAGCTCTGCATGATAAAGGACACATTCACAAATATACCAGCACTGCTACAAAGGAGGGGGTGACCATGAACTCACATGATCAGGTACATCGGGGAAGCTCTGCATGATAAAGCAAACATTCACAAATACACCAGCACTGCTGTAAAGGAGGGAGTGACCAGGAACTCACAAGATCAGGTACATCGGAGAAGCTCTGCATGATAAAGGAAACATTCACAAATACACCAGCACTGCTACAAAGGAGGGGGTGACCAGGAACTCACAAGATCAGACACATCGGGGAAGCTCTGCATGATAAAGGACACATTCACAAATATACCAGCACTGCTACAAAGGAGGGGTGACCATGAACTCACATGATCAGGTACATCGGGGAAGCTCTACATGATAAAGCGAACATTCACAAATACACCAGCACTGCTGTAAAGGAGGGAGTGACCAGTCACTCACAAGATCAGACACATCAGGGAAGCTCTGCATGATGAAGTAAACATTCACAAATACACCAGCACTGCTACAAAGGAGGGGGTGACCAGGAACTCACAAGATCAGGTACATCGGGGAAGCTCTGCATGATAAAGGAAACATTTACAAATACACCAGCACTGCTACAAAGAAAGGGTGACCAGGAACTCACAAAGTCAGACACATCGGGGAAGCTCTGCATGATAAAGGAAACATTCCCAAATACACCAGCACTGCTAGAAAAAGAGGAGGCGACCAGCCATTCACAAGATCAGACACATCGGGGTAGCTCTGCGTGATAAAGGAAACATTCACAAATACACCAGCACTGCTACAAAGGAAGGAGTGACCAGGAACTCACAAGATCAAGCACATCGGGGAAGCTCTGCGTGATAAAGGAAACATTCACAAATACACCAGCACTGCTACTAAGGAAGAAGTGACCAGGAACTCACAAGATCACGCACATCGGGAAAGCTCTGCGTGATAAAGGAAACATTCACAAATACACCAGCACTGCTACAAAGGAGGGGGTGACCAGGAACTCACAAGATCAGGTACATCAGGGGAAGCTCTGCATGATAAAGGAAACATTCACAAATACACCAGTACTGGTGTAAAGGACGGGGTGACCAGGAACTCACAAGATCAGACACATCGGGGAAGCTCTGCATGATAAAGGAAACATTCACAAATACACCAGCACTGCTACAAAGGATGGGGTGACCAGGAACTCACAAGATCAGACACATCGGGGAAGCTCTGCATAATAAAGGAAACATTCACAAATACACCAGCACTGCTACACAGGAGGTGGTGACCAGGAACTCACAAGATCAGACACATCGGGGAAGCTTTGCGTGATAAAGGAAACATTCACAAATACACCAGCACTGCTGCAAAGGACAGGGTGACCAGGAACTCACAAGATCAGACACATCGGGGAAGCTCTGCGTGATAAAGGAAACATTCACAAATACACCAGCACTGCTACAAAGGAGGGGGTGACCAGGAACTCACAAGATCAGGTACATCGGGGAAGCTCTGCATGATAAAGGATACATTCACAAATACACCAGCACTGCTACAAAGGAGGGGGTGACCAGGAACTCACAAGATCAGGCACATCGGGGATGCTCTGCATGATAAAGGAAACATTCACAAATACACCAGTACTGCTGTAAAGGAGGGGGTGACCAGGCACTCACAAGATCAGACACATCAGGGAAGCTCTGCATGATAAAGCAAACATTCACAAATACACCAGCACTGTTACTAAAGAGGTGATGACCAGGAACTCACAAGATCAGACACATCAGGGAAGCTCTGCGTGATAAAGGAAACATTCACAAATACACCAGCACTGCTACAAAGGACGGGGTGACCATGAACTCACAAGATCTGACACATCAGGGAAGCTCTGCGTGATAAAGGAAACATTCACAAATACACCAGCACTGCTACAAAAGAGGTGATGACCAGGAACTCACAAGATCAGACACATCAGGGAAGCTCTGCGTGATAAAGGAAACATTCACAAATACACCAGCACTGCTACAAAGGAGGGGGTGACCAGTAACTCACAAGATCAGGTACATTGGGGAAGCTCTGCATGATAAAGGAAACATTCACAAATACACCAGCACTGCTACAAAGGAGGGGGTGACCAGGAACTCACAAGATCAGACACATCGGGAAAGCTCTGCATGATAAAGCAAACATTCACAAATACATCAGCACTGCTACAAAGGAAGGAGTGACCAGGAACTCACAAGATCAGGCACATCGGGGATGCTCTGCATGATAAAGCAAACATTCACAAATACACCAGCACTGCTGTGAAGGAAGGAGTGACCATGAACTCACAAGATCAGGCACATCGGGGATGCTCTGCATGATAACGGAAACATTCACAAATACACCAGTACTGCTGTAAAGGAGGGGGTGACCAGGCACTCACAAGATCAGACACATCAGGGAAGCTCTGCATGATAAAGCAAACATTCACAAATACACCAGCACTGTTACAAAAGAGGTGATGACCAGGAACTCACAAGATCAGACACATCAGGGAAGCTCTGCGTGATAAAGGAAACATTCACAAATACACCAGCACTGCTACAAAGGACGGGGTGACCATGAACTCACAAGATTTGACACATCAGGGAAGCTCTGCGTGATAAAGGAAACATTCACAAATACACCAGCACTGCTACAAAAGAGGTGATGACCAGGAACTCACAAGATCAGACACATCAGGGAAGCTCTGCGTGATAAAGGAAACATTCACAAATACACCAGCACTGCTACAAAGGAGGGGGTGACCAGTAACTCACTAGATCAGGTACATTGGGGAAGCTCTGCATGATAAAGGAAACATTCACAAATACACCAGAACTGCTACAAAGGAGGGGGTGACCAGGAACTCACAAGATGAGACACATCGGGGAAGCTCTGCGTGATAAAAGAAACGTTCACAAATACACCAGCACTGCTGTAAAGGAAGGAGTGACCATGAACTCACAAGATCAGACACATCGGGGAAGCTCTGCATGATAAAGGAAACATTCACAAATACACCAGCACTGCTGTAAAGGAGGGGGTGACCAGTCACTCACAAGATCAGACACATCAGGGAAGCTCTGCATGATGAAGGAAACATTCACAAATACATCAGCACTGCTACAAAGGAGGGGGTGACCAGGAACTCACAAGATCAGACACATTTGGGAAGCTCTGCATGATAAAGGAAACATTCCAAATACACCAGCACTGCTACAAAGGAGGGGGTGACCAGGAACTCACAAGATCAGACACATCGGGGAAGCTCTGCGTGATAAAAGAAACGTTCACAAATACACCAGCACTGCTGTAAAGGAAGGAGTGACCATGAACTCACAAGATCAGGTACATCGGGAAAGCTCTGCATGATAAAGCAAACATTAACAAATACACCAGCACTGCCACAAAGGAAGGAGTGACCAGGAACTCACAAGATCAGGCACATCTGGGATGCTCTGCATGAGAAAGGAAACATTCACAAATACACCAGCACTGCTACAAAGGAAGGAGTGACCAGGAACTCACAAGATCAGGCACATCTGGGATGCTCTGCATGATAAAGGAAACATTCACAAATACACCAGCACTGCTACAAAGGAGGGGGTGACCAGTAACTCACAAGATCAGGTACATTGGGGAAGCTCTGCATGATAAAGGAAACATTCACAAATACACCAGCACTGCTACAAAGGAGGGGGTGACCAGGGACTCACAAGATCAGACACATCGGGGAAGCTCTGCGTGATAAAAGAAACGTTCACAAATACACCAGCACTGCTGTAAAGGAAGGAGTGACCATGAACTCACAAGATCAGACACATCGGGGAAGCTCTGCATGATAAAGGAAACATTCACAAATACACCAGCACTGCTGTTAAGGAGGGGGTGACCAGTCACTCACAAGATCAGACACATCAGGGAAGCTCTGCATGATGAAGGAAACATTCACAAATACATCAGCACTGCTACAAAGGAGGAGGTGACCAGGAACTCACAAGATCAGACACATTTGGGAAGCTCTGCATGATGAAGGAAACATTCACAAATACACTAGCACTCATACAAAGGAGGGAGTGACCAGGAACTCACAAGATCAGACACATCGGGGAAGCTCTGCATGATAAAGGACACATTCACATATATACCAGCACTGCTACAAAGGAGGGGGTGACCATGAACTCACGTGATCAGGTACATCGGGGAAGCTCTGCATGATAAAGCAAACATTCACAAATACACCAGCACTGCTGTAAAGGAGGGAGTGACCAGGAACTCACAAGATCAGGTACATCGGGGAAGCTCTGCATGATAAAGGAAACATTCACAAATACACCAGCACTGCTACAAAGAAAGGGTGACCAGGAACTCACAAGATCAGACACATCGGGGAAGCTCTGCGTGATAAAGTAAACATTCACAAATACACCAGCACTGCTACAAAGGAGTGGGTGACCAGGAACTCACAAGATCAGGTTCATCGGGGAAGCTCTGCATGATAAAGGAAACATTCACAAATACACCAGCACTGCTACAAAGAAAGGGTGACCAGGAACTCACAAGATCATACACATCGGGGAAGCTCTGCGTGATAAAGGAAACATTCACAAATACACCAGCACTGCTAAAAAAGAGGAGGCGACCAATTCACAAGATCAGACACATCGGGGTAGCTCTGCGTGATAAAGGAAACATTCACAAATGCACCAGCACTGCTACAAAGCAAGGAGTGACCAGGAACTCACAAGATCAAGCACATCGGGGAAGCTCTGCGTGATAAAGGAAACATTCACAAATACACCAGCACTGCTACAAAGGAAGGAGTGACCAGGAACTCACAAGATCAGGCACATCGGGGAAGCTCTGTGTGATAAAGGAAACATTCTCAAATACACCAGCACTGCTACAAAGGAAGGAGTGACCAGGAACTCACAAGATCAGATACATCGGGAAGCTCTGCATGATAAAGGAAACATTCACAAATACACCAGCACTGCTACAAAGAAAGTGTGTCCAGGAACTCACAAGATCAGACACATCGGGGAAGCTCTGCATGATAAAGGAAACATTCACAAATACAACAGCACTGCTACAAAGGAGGGGGTGACCAGGAACTCACAAGATCAGACACATCGGGGAAGCTCTGCATGATAAAGGAAACATTCACAATACACCAGCACTGCTACAAAGAAAGGGTGACCGGGAACTCACAAGATCAGGCATATCGGGGACGCTCTGCATGATGAAGGAAACATTCACAAATACACCAGCACTGCTACAAAGGACGGGGTGACCATGAACTCACAAGATCAGACACATCAGGGAAGCTCTGCGTGATAAAGGAAACATTCACAAATACACCAGCACTGCTACAAAAGAGTTGATGACCAGGAACTCACAAGATCAGACACACCAGGGAAGCTCTGCGTGATAAAGGAAACATTCACAAATACACCAGCACTGCTACAAAGGAGGGGGTGACCATGAACTCACATGATCAGGTACATCGGGGAAGCTCTGCATGATAAAGGAAACATTCACAAATACACCAGCACTGCTACAAAGGAGGGGGTGACCAGGAACTCACAAGATCAGACACATCAGGGAAACTCTGCATGATAAAGCAAACATTCACAAATACACCAGCACTGTTACAAAAGAGGGGGTGACCATGAACTCACATGATCAGGTACATCGGGGAAGCTCTGCATGATAAAGGAAACATTCACAAATACACCAGCACTGCTACAAAGGAGGGGGTGACCAGGAATTCACAAGATCAGGTACATCGGGGAAGCTCTGCATGATAAAGGAAACATTCACAATTACACAAGCACTGCTACAAAGGAAGGAGTGACCACGAACTCACACGATCAGGCACATCGGGGAAGCTCTGCATGATCAAGGAAACATTCACAAATACACCAGCACTGCTACAAAGGAGGGGGTGACCAGGAACTCGCAAGATCAGACATATCGGGGAAGCTCTGCGTGATAAAAGAAACATTCACAAATACACCAGCACTGCTGTAAAGGAAGGAGTGACCATGAACTCACAAGATCAGACACATCGGGGAAGCTCTGCATGATAAAGGAAACATTCACAAATACACCAGCACTGCTGTAAAGGAGGGGGTGACCAGTCACTCACAAGATCAGACACATCAGGGAAGCTCTGCATGATGAAGGAAACATGCACAAATACACCAGCACTGCTACAAAGGAGGGGCTGACCAGGAACTCACAAGATCAGACACATCGGGGAAGCTCTGCATGATAAAGGAAACATTCGCAAATACACTAGCACTCCTACAAAGGAGGGAGTGACCAGGAACTCACAAGATCAGACACATCGGGGAAGCTCTGCATGATAAAGGACACATTCACAAATATACCAGCACTGCTACAAAGGAGGGGGTGACCATGAACTCACATGATCAGGTACATCGGGGAAGCTCTGCATGATAAAGCAAACATTCACAAATACACCAGCACTGTTGTAAAGGAGGGAGTGACCATGAACTCACATGATCAGGTACATCGGGGAAGCTCTGCATGATAAAGGAAACATTCACAAATACACCAGCACTGCTACAAAGGAGGGGGTGACCAGGAATTCACAAGATCAGGTACATCGGGGAAGCTCTGCATGATAAAGGAAACATTCACAATTACACCAGCACTGCTACAAAGGAAGGAGTGACCACGAACTCACAAGATCAGGCACATCGGGGAAGCTCTGCATGATAAAGGAAACATTCACAAATACACCAGCACTGCTACAAAGGAGGGGGTGACCAGGAACTCACAAGATCAGACATATCGGGGAAGCTCTGCGTGATAAAAGAAACATTCACAAATACACCAGCACTGCTGTAAAGGAAGGAGTGACCATGAACTCACAAGATCAGACACATCGGGGAAGCTCTGCATGATAAAGGAAACATTCACAAATACACCAGCACTGCTGTAAAGGAGGGGGTGACCAGTCACTCACAAGATCAGACACATCAGGGAAGCTCTGCATGATGAAGGAAACATGCACAAATACACCAGCACTGCTACAAAGGAGGGGCTGACCAGGAACTCACAAGATCAGACACATCGGGGAAGCTCTGCATGATAAAGGAAACATTCACAAATACACTAGCACTCCTACAAAGGAGGGAGTGACCAGGAACTCACAAGATCAGACACATCGGGGAAGCTCTGCATGATAATGGACACATTCACAAATATACCAGCACTGCTAGAAAGGAGGGGGTGACCATGAATTCACATGATCAGGTACATCGGGGAAGCTCTGCATGATAAAGCAAACATTCACAAATACACCAGCACTGCTGTAAAGGAGGGAGTGACCAGGAACTCACAAGATCAGGTACATCGGGGAAGCTCTGCATGATAAAGGAAACATTCACAAATACACCAGCACTGCTACAAAGGAGGGGGTGACCAGGAACTCAAAAGATCAGACACATCGGGGAAGCTCTGCATGATAAAGGACACATTCACAAATATACCAGCACTGCTACAAAGGAGGGGTGACCATGAACTCACATGATCAGGTACATCGGGGAAGCTCTGCATGATAAAGGACACATTCACAAATACACCAGCACTGTTACAAAAGAGGGAGTGACCATGAACTCACATGATCAGGTACATCGGGGAAGCTCTGCATGATAAAGGAAACATTCACAAATACACCAGCACTGCTACAAAGGAGGGGGTGACCAGGAATTCACAAGATCAGGTACATCGGGGAAGCTCTGCATGATAAAGGAAACATTCACAATTACACCAGCACTGCTACAAAGGAAGGAGTGACCACGAACTCACAAGATCAGGCACATCGGGGAAGCTCTGCATGATAAAGGAAACATTCACAAATACACCAGCACTGCTACAAAGGAGGGGGTGACCAGGAACTCACAAGATCAGACATATCGGGGAAGCTCTGCGTGATAAAAGAAACATTCACAAATACACCAGCACTGCTGTAAAGGAAGGAGTGACCATGAACTCACAAGATCAGACACATCAGGGAAGCTCTGCATGATAAAGGAAACATTCACAAATACACCGGCACTGCTGTAAAGGAGGGGGTGACCAGTCACTCACAAGATCAGACACATCAGGGAAGCTCTGCATGATGAAGGAAACATGCACAAATACACCAGCACTGCTACAAAGGAGGGGGTGACCAGGAACTCACAAGATCAGACACATCGGGGAAGCTCTGCGTGATAAAAGAAAGATTCACAAATACACCAGCACTGCTGTAAAGGAAGGAGTGACCATGAACTCACAAGATCAGACACATCGGGGAAGCTCTGCATGATAAAGGACACATTCACAAATACACCAGCACTGCTGTAAAATAGGGGGTGACCAGTCACTCACAAGATCAGACACATCAGGGAAGCTCTGCATGATGAAGGAAACATTCACAAATACACCAGCACTGCTACAAAGGAGGGGGTGACCAGGAACTCACAAGGTCAGACACATCGGGGAAGCTCTGCATGATAAAGGAAACATTCACAAATACACCAGCACTCCTACAAAGGAGGGAGTGACCAGGAACTCACAGGATCAGACACATCTGGGAAGCTCTGCATGATAAAGGACACATTCACAAATATACCAGCACTGCTACAAACGAGGGGGTGACCATGAACTCAAATGATCAGGTACATCGGGGAAGCTCTGCATGATAAAGCAAACATTCACAAATACACCATCACTGCTGTAAAGGAGGGAGTAACCAGGAACTCACAAGATCAGGTACATCAGGGAAGCTCTGCATGATAAAGGAAACATGCACAAATACACCAGCACTGTTACAAAGGAGGGGGTGACCAGGAACTCACAAGATCAGACACATCGGGGAAGCTCTGCATGATAAAGGACACATTCACAAATATACCAGCACTGCTACAAAGGAGGGGGTGACCATGAACTCACATGATCAGGTACATCGGGGAAGCTCTGCATGATAAAGCAAACATTCACAAATACACCAGCACTGCTGTAAAGGAGGGAGTGACCAGGAACTCATAAGATCAGGTACATCGGGGAAGCTCTGCATGATAAAGCAAACATTCACAAATACACCAGCACTGCTGTAAAGGAGGGAGTGACCAGGAACTCACAAGATCAGGTACATCAGTGAAGCTCTGTGTGATAAAGTAAACATTCACAAATACACCAGCACTGCTACAAAGGAGGGAGTGAGCAGGAACTCACAAGATCAGGTACATCGGGGAAGCTCTGCATGATAAAGGAAACATTCACAAATACACCAGCACTGCTACAAAGAAAGGGTGACCAAGAACTCACAAGATCAGACACATCGGGGAAGCTCTGCGTGATAAAGGAAACATTCACAAATACACCAGCACTGCTAAAAAAGAGGAGGCGACCAGCCATTCACAAGATCAGACACATCGGGGTAGCTCTGCGTGATAAAGGAAACATTCACAAATACACCAGCACTGCTACAAAGGAAGGAGTGACCAGGAACTCACAAGATCAAGCACATCGGGGAAGCTCTGCGTCATAAAGGAAACATTCACAAATACACCAGCACTGCTACAAAGGAAGGAGTGACCAGGGACTCACAAGATCAGGCACATCGGGGAAGCTCTGCGTGATAAAGGAAACATTCACAAATACACCAGCACTGCTACAAAGGAAGGAGTGACCAGGAATTCACAAGATCAGGCACATCGGGGAAGCTCTGCGTAATAAAGGAAACATTCACAAATACACCAGCACTGCTACAAAGAAAGGGTGTCCAGGAACTCACAAGATCAGGCACATCGGGGATGCTCTGCATGATAAAGGAAACATTCACAAATACACCAGCACTGCTACAAAGAAAGGGTGACCAGGAACTCACAAGATCAGACACATTTGGGAAGCTCTGCATGATAAAGCAAACATTCAGAAATACACCAGCACTGCTACAAAGAAAGTGTGACCAGGAACTCACAAGATCAGACACATCGGGGAAGCTCTGCATGATAAAGGAAACATTCACAAATACAACAGGACTGCTACAAAGGAGGGGGTGACCAGGAACTCACAAGATCAGACACATCGGGGAAGCTCTGCATGATAAAGGAAACATTCACAAATACACCAGCACTGCTACACAGGAGGTGGTGACCAGGAACTCTCAAGATCAGACACATCGGGGAAGCTTTGCGTGATAAAGGAAACATTCACAAATACACCAGCACTGCTGCAAAGGACGGGGTGACCAGGAACTCACAAGATCATACACATCGGGGAAGTTCTGCGTGATAAAGGAAACATTCACAAATACACCAGCACTGCTACAAAGGAGGGGGTGACCAGGAACTCACAGGATCAGGTACATCAGGGGAAGCTCTGCATGATAAAGGAAACATTCACAAATACACCAGTACTGCTGTAAAGGACGGGGTGACCAGGAACTCACAAGATCAGACACATCGGGGAAGCTCTGCATGGTAAAGGAAACATTCACAAATACACCAGCACTGCTACAAAGGAGGGGGTGACCAGGAACTCACAAGATCAGACACATCAGGGAAGCTCTGCATGATAAAGCAAACATTCACAAATACACCAGCACTGTTACAAAAGAGGGGGTGACCATGAACTCACATGATCAGGTACATCGGGGAAGCTCTGCATGATAAAGGAAACATTCACAAATACACCAGCACTGCTACAAAGGAGGGGGTGACCAGGAATTCACAAGATCAGGTACATCGGGGAAGCTCTGCATGATAAAGGAAACATTCACAATTACACCAGCACTGCTACAAAGGAAGGAGTGACCACGAACTCACACAATCAGGCACATCGGGGAAGCTCTGCATGATCAAGGAAACATTCACAAATACACCAGCACTGCTACAAAGGAGGGGGTGACCAGGAACTCACAAGATCAGACATATCGGGGAAGCTCTGCGTGATAAAAGAAAAATTCACAAATACACCAGCACTGCTGCAAAGGAAGGAGTGACCATGAACTCACAAGATCAGACACATCGGGGAAGCTCTGCATGATAAAGGAAACATTCACAAATACACCAGCACTGCTGTAAAGGAGGGGGTGACCAGTCACTCACAAGGTCAGACACATCAGGGAAGCTCTGCATGATGAAGGAAACATGCACAAATACACCAGCACTGCTACAAAGGAGGGGCTGACCAGGAACTCACAAGATCAGACACATCGGGGAAGCTCTGCATGATAAAGGAAACATTCACAAATACACTAGCACTCCTACAAAGGAGGGAGTGACCAGGAACTCACAAGATCAGACACATCGGGGAAGCTCTGCATGATAAAGGACACATTCACAAATATACCAGCACTGCTACAAAGGAGGGGGTGACCATGAACTCACATGATCAGGTACATCGGGGAAGCTCTGCATGATAAAGCAAACATTCACAAATACACCAGCACTGTTGTAAAGGAGGGAGTGACCAGGAACACACAAGATCAGACACATCGGGGAAGCTCTGCATGATAAAGGAAACATTCACAAATACACCAGCACTGCTACAAAGGAGGGGGTGACCAGGAACTCACAAGATCAGACACATCAGGGAAGCTCTACATGATAAAGCAAACATTCACAAATACACCAGCACTGTTACAAAAGAGGGGGTGACCATGAACTCACATGATCAGGTACATCGGGGAAGCTCTGCATGATAAAGGAAACATTCACAAATACACCAGCACTGCTACAAAGGAGGGGGTGACCAGGAATTCACAAGATCAGGTACATCGGGGAAGCTCTGCATGATAAAGGAAACATTCACAATTACACCAGCACTGCTACAAAGGAAGGAGTGACCACGAACTCACAAGATCAGGCACATCGGGGAAGCTCTGCATGATAAAGGAAACATTCACAAGTACACCAGCACTGCTACAAAGGAGGGGGTGACCAGGAACTCACAAGATCAGACATATCGGGGAAGCTCTGCGTGATAAAAGAAACATTCACAAATACACCAACACTGCTGTAAAGGAAGGAGTGACCATGAACTCACAAGATCAGACACATCGGGGAAGCTCTGCATGATAAAGGAAACATTCACAAATACACCAGCACTGCTGTAAAGGAGGGGGTGACCAGTCACTCACAAGGTCAGACACATCAGGGAAGCTCTGCATGATGAAGGAAACATGCACAAATACACCAGCACTGCTACAAAGGAGGGGCTGACCAGGAACTCACAAGATCAGACACATCGGGGAAGCTCTGCATGATAAAGGAAACATTCACAAATACACTAGCACTCCTACAAAGGAGGGAGTGACCAGGAACTCACAAGATCAGACACATCGGGGAAGCTCTGCATGATAAAGGACACATTCACAAATATACCAGCACTGCTACAAAGGAGGGGGTGACCATGAACTCACATGATCAGGTACATCGGGGAAGCTCTGCACGATAAAGCAAACATTCACAAATACACCAGCACTGTTGTAAAGGAGGGAGTGACCAGGAACACACAAGATCAGACACATCGGGGAAGCTCTGCATGATAAAGGAAACATTCACAAATACACCAGCACTGCTACAAAGGAGGGGGTGACCAGGAACTCACAAGATCAGACACATCAGGGAAGCTCTACATGATAAAGCAAACATTCACAAATACACCAGCACTGTTACAAAAGAGGGGGTGACCATGAACTCACATGATCAGGTACATCGGGGAAGCTCTGCATGATAAAGGAAACATTCACAAATACACCAGCACTGCTACAAAGGAGGGGGTGACCAGGAATTCACAAGATCAGGTACATCGGGGAAGCTCTGCATGATAAAGGAAACATTCACAATTACACCAGCACTGCTACAAAGGAAGGAGTGACCACGAACTCACAAGATCAGGCACATCGGGGAAGCTCTGCATGATAAAGGAAACATTCACAAGTACACCAGCACTGCTACAAAGGAGGGGGTGACCAGGAACTCACAAGATCAGACATATCGGGGAAGCTCTGCGTGATAAAAGAAACATTCACAAATACACCAACACTGCTGTAAAGGAAGGAGTGACCATGAACTCACAAGATCAGACACATCGGGGAAGCTCTGCATGATAAAGGAAACATTCACAAATACACCAGCACTGCTGTAAAGGAGGGGTTGACCAGTCACTCACAAGATCAGACACATCAGGGAAGCTCTGCATGATGAAGGAAACATGCACAAATACACCAGCACTGCTACAAAGGAGGGGCTGACCAGGAACTCACAAGATCAGACACATCGGGGAAGCTCTGCATGATAAAGGAAACATTCACAAATACACTAGCACTCCTACAAAGGAGGGAGTGACCAGGAACTCACAAGATCAGACACATCGGGGAAGCTCTGCATGATAAAGGACACATTCACAAATATACCAGCACTGCTACAAAGGAGGGGGTGACCATGAACTCACATGATCAGGTACATCGGGGAAGCTCTGCATGATAAAGCAAACATTCACAAATACACCAGCACTGTTGTAAAGGAGGGAGTGACCAGGAACACACAAGATCAGACACATCGGGGAAGCTCTGCATGATAAAGGAAACATTCACAAATACACCAGCACTGCTACAAAGGAGGGGGTGACCAGGAACTCACAAGATCAGACACATCAGGGAAGCTCTACATGATAAAGCAAACATTCACAAATACACCAGCACTGTTACAAAAGAGGGGGTGACCATGAACTCACATGATCAGGTACATCGGGGAAGCTCTGCATGATAAAGGAAACATTCACAAATACACCAGCACTGCTACAAAGGAGGGGGTGACCAGGAATTCACAAGATCAGGTACATCGGGGAAGCTCTGCATGATAAAGGAAACATTCACAATTACACAGCACTGCTACAAAGGAAGGAGTGACCACGAACTCACAAGATCAGGCACATCGGGGAAGCTCTGCATGATAAAGGAAACATTCACAAGTACACCAGCACTGCTACAAAGGAGGGGGTGACCAGGAACTCACAAGATCAGACATATCGGGGAAGCTCTGCGTGATAAAAGAAACATTCACAAATACACCAACACTGCTGTAAAGGAAGGAGTGACCATGAACTCACAAGATCAGACACATCGGGGAAGCTCTGCATGATAAAGGAAACATTCACAAATACACCAGCACTGCTGTAAAGGAGGGGTTGACCAGTCACTCACAAGATCAGACACATCAGGGAAGCTCTGCATGATGAAGGAAACATGCACAAATACACCAGCACTGCTACAAAGGAGGGGCTGACCAGGAACTCACAAGATCAGACACATCGGGGAAGCTCTGCATGATAAAGGAAACATTCACAAATACACTAGCACTCCTACAAAGGAGGGAGTGACCAGGAACTCACAAGATCAGACACATCGGGGAAGCTCTGCATGATAAAGGACACATTCACAAATATACCAGCACTGCTACAAAGGAGGGGGTGACCATGAACTCACGTGATCAGGTACATCGGGGAAGCTCTGCATGATAAAGCAAACATTCACAAATACACCAGCACTGCTGTAAAGGAGGGAGTGACCAGGAACTCACAAGATCAGGTACATCGGGGAAGCTCTGCATGATAAAGGAAACATTCACAAATACACCAGCACTGCTACAAAGGAGGGGGTGACCAGGAACTCACAAGATCAGACACATCGGGGAAGCTCTGCATGATAAAGGACACATTCACAAATATACCAGCACTGCTACAAAGGAGGGTGACCATGAACTCACATGATCAGGTACATCGGGGAAGCTCTGCATGATAAAGGACACATTCACAAATACACCAGCACTGTTACAAAAGAGGGGGTGACCATGAACTCACATGATCAGGTACATCGGGGAAGCTCTGCATGATAAAGGAAACATTCACAAATACACCAGCACTGCTACAAAGGAGGGGGTGACCAGGAATTCTGCATGATAAAGGAAACATTCACAATTACACCAGCACTGCTACAAAGGAAGGAGTGACCACGAACTGACAAGATCAGGCACATCGGGGAAGCTCTGCATGATAAAGGAAACATTCACAAATACACCAGCACTGCTACAAAGGAGGGGGTGACCAGGAACTCACAAGATCAGACATATCGGGGAAGCTCTGCGTGATAAAAGAAACATTCACAAATACACCAGCACTGCTGTAAAGGAAGGATTGACCATGAACTCACACGATCAGACACATCAGGGAAGCTCTGCATGATAAAGGAAACATTCACAAATACACCAGCACTGCTGTAAAGGAGGGGGTGACCAGTCACTCACAAGATCAGACACATCAGGGAAGCTCTGCATGATGAAGGAAACATGCACAAATACACCAGCACTGCTACAAAGGTGGGGGTGACCAGGAACTCACAAGATCAGACACATCGGGGAAGCTCTGCATGATAAAGGAAACATTCACAAATACACCAGCACTCCTACAAAGGAGGGAGTGACCAGGAACTCACAAGATCAGACACATCGGGGAAGCTCTGCATGATAAAGGACACATTCACAAATATACCAGCACTGCTACAAAGGAGGGGGTGACCATGAACTCACATGATCAGGTACATCGGGGAAGCTCTGCATGATAAAGCAAACATTCACAAATACACCAGCACTGCTGTAAAGGAGGGAGTGACCAGGAACTCACAAGATCAGGTACATCGGGGAAGCTCTGCATGATAAAGGAAACATTCACAAATACACCAGCACTGCTACAAAGGAGGGGGTGACCAGGAACTCACAAGATCAGACACATCGGGGAAGCTCTGCATGATAAAGGACACATTCACAAATATACCAGCACTGCTACAAAGGAGGGGTGACCATGAACTCACATGATCAGGTACATCGGGGAAGCTCTGCATGATAAAGCAAACATTCACAAATACACCAGCACTGCTGTAAAGGAGGGAGTGACCAGGAACTCACAAGATCAGTTACATCGGGGAAGCTCTGCATGATAAAGTAAACATTCACAAATACACCAGCACTGCTACAAAGGAGGGGGTGACCAGGAACTCACAAGATCAGGTACATCGGGGAAGCTCTGCATGATAAAGGAAACATTCACAAATACACCAGCACTGCTACAAAGAAAGGGTGACCAGGAACTCACAAAGTCAGACACATCGGGGAAGCTCTGCATGATAAAGGAAACATTCCCAAATACACCAGCACTGCTAAAAAAGAGGAGGCGACCAGCCATTCACAAGATCAGACACATCGGGGTAGCTCTGCGTGATAAAGGAAACATTCACAAATACACCAGCACTGCTACAAAGGAAGCAGTGACCAGGAACTCACAAGATCAAGCACATCGGGGAAGCTCTGCGTGATAAAGGAAACATTCACAAATACACCAGCACTGCTACTAAGGAAGAAGTGACCAGGAACTCACAAGATCAGGCACATCGGGAAAGCTCTGCGTGATAAAGGAAACATTCACAAATACACCAGCACTGCTACAAAGGAGGGGGTGACCAGGAACTCACAAGATCAGGTACATGAGGGGAATCTCTGCATGATAAAGGAAACATTCACAAATACACCAGCACTGCTGCAAAGGACAGGGTGACCAGGAACTCACAAGATCAGACACATCGGGGATGCTCTGCGTGATAAATGAAACATTCACAAATACACCAGCACTGCTACAAAGGAGGGGGTGACCAGGAACTCACAAGATCAGGTACATCGGGGAAGCTCTGCATGATAAAGGATACATTCACAAATACACCAGCACTGCTACAAAGGAGGGGGTGACCAGGAACTCACAAGATCAGGTACATCGGGAAAGCTCGGCATGATAAAGCAAACATTCACAAATACATCAGCACTGCTACAAAGGAAGGAGTGACCAGGAACTCACAAGATCAGGCACATCGGGGATGCTCTGCATGATACAGCAAACATTCACAAATACACCAGCACTGCTGTAAAGGAAGGAGTGACCATGAACTCACAAGATCAGGCACATTGGGGATGCTCTGCATGATAAAGGAAACATTCACAAATACACCAGTACTGCTGTAAAGGAGGGGGTGACCAGGCACTCACAAGATCAGACACATCAGGGAAGCTCTGCATGATAAAGCAAACATTCACAAATACACCAGCACTGTTACAAAAGAGGTGATGACCAGGAACTCACAAGATCAGACACATCAGGGAAGCTCTGCGTGATAAAGGAAACATTCACAAATACACCAGCACTGCTACAAAGGACGGGTTGACCATGAACTCACAAGATCTGACACATCAGGGAAGCTCTGCGTGATAAAGGAAACATTCACAAATACACCAGCACTGCTACAAAAGAGGTGATGACCAGGAACTCACAAGATCAGACACATCAGGGAAGCTCTGCGTGATAAAGGAAACATTCACAAATACACCAGCACTGCTACAAAGGAGGGGGTGACCAGGAACTCACAAGATCAGACACATCGGGGAAGCTCTGCATGATAAAGGACACATTCACAAATATACCAGCACTGCTACAAAGGAGGGGTGACCATGAACTCACATGATCAGGTACATCGGGGAAGCTCTGCATGATAAAGCAAACATTCACAAATACACCAGCACTGCTGTAAAGGAGGGAGTGACCAGGAACTCACAAGATCAGTTACATCGGGGAAGCTCTGCATGATAAAGTAAACATTCACAAATACACCAGCACTGCTACAAAGGAGGGGGTGACCAGGAACTCACAAGATCAGGTACATCGGGGAAGCTCTGCATGATAAAGGAAACATTCACAAATACACCAGCACTGCTACAAAGAAAGGGTGACCAGGAACTCACAAAGTCAGACACATCGGGGAAGCTCTGCATGATAAAGGAAACATTCCCAAATACACCAGCACTGCTAAAAAAGAGGAGGCGACCAGCCATTCACAAGATCAGACACATCGGGGTAGCTCTGCGTGATAAAGGAAACATTCACAAATACACCAGCACTGCTACAAAGGAAGCAGTGACCAGGAACTCACAAGATCAAGCACATCGGGGAAGCTCTGCGTGATAAAGGAAACATTCACAAATACACCAGCACTGCTACTAAGGAAGAAGTGACCAGGAACTCACAAGATCAGGCACATCGGGAAAGCTCTGCGTGATAAAGGAAACATTCACAAATACACCAGCACTGCTACAAAGGAGGGGGTGACCAGGAACTCACAAGATCAGGTACATGAGGGGAATCTCTGCATGATAAAGGAAACATTCACAAATACACCAGCACTGCTGCAAAGGACAGGGTGACCAGGAACTCACAAGATCAGACACATCGGGGATGCTCTGCGTGATAAATGAAACATTCACAAATACACCAGCACTGCTACAAAGGAGGGGGTGACCAGGAACTCACAAGATCAGGTACATCGGGGAAGCTCTGCATGATAAAGGATACATTCACAAATACACCAGCACTGCTACAAAGGAGGGGGTGACCAGGAACTCACAAGATCAGGTACATCGGGAAAGCTCGGCATGATAAAGCAAACATTCACAAATACATCAGCACTGCTACAAAGGAAGGAGTGACCAGGAACTCACAAGATCAGGCACATCGGGGATGCTCTGCATGATACAGCAAACATTCACAAATACACCAGCACTGCTGTAAAGGAAGGAGTGACCATGAACTCACAAGATCAGGCACATTGGGGATGCTCTGCATGATAAAGGAAACATTCACAAATACACCAGTACTGCTGTAAAGGAGGGGGTGACCAGGCACTCACAAGATCAGACACATCAGGGAAGCTCTGCATGATAAAGCAAACATTCACAAATACACCAGCACTGTTACAAAAGAGGTGATGACCAGGAACTCACAAGATCAGACACATCAGGGAAGCTCTGCGTGATAAAGGAAACATTCACAAATACACCAGCACTGCTACAAAGGACGGGTTGACCATGAACTCACAAGATCTGACACATCAGGGAAGCTCTGCGTGATAAAGGAAACATTCACAAATACACCAGCACTGCTACAAAAGAGGTGATGACCAGGAACTCACAAGATCAGACACATCAGGGAAGCTCTGCGTGATAAAGGAAACATTCACAAATACACCAGCACTGCTACAAAGGAGGGGGTGACCAGGAACTCACAAGATCAGGTACATCGGGAAAGCTCTGCATGATAAAGCAAACATTCACAAATACACCAGCACTGCTACAAAGGAAGGAGTGACCAGGAACTCACAAGATCAGGCACATCTGGGATGCTCTGCATGATAAAGGAAACATTCACAAATACACCAGCACTGCTACAAAGGAGGGGGAGACCAGGAACTCACAAGATCAGGTACATTGGGGAAGCTCTGCATGATAAAGGAAACATTCACAAATACACCAGCACTGCTACAAAGGAGGGGGTGACCAGGAACTCACAAGATCAGACACATCGGGGAAGCTCTGCGTGATAAAAGAAACATTCATAAATACACCAGCACTGCTGTAAAGGAAGGAGTGACCATGAACTCACAAGATCAGACACATCGGGGAAGCTCTGCATGATAAAGGAAACATTCACAAATACACCAGCACTGCTGTAAAGGAGGGGGTGACCAGTCACTCACAAGATCAGACACATCAGGGAAGCTCTGCATGATGAAGGAAACATTCACATATATACCAGCACTGCTACAAAGGAGGGGGTGACCAGGAACTCACAAGATCAGGTACATTGGGGAAGCTCTGCATGATAAAGGAAACATTCACAAATACACCAGCACTGCTACAAAGAAGGGGGTGACCAGGAACTCACAAGATCAGACACATTTGGGAAGCTCTTCATTATAAAGGAAACATTCACAAATACACCAGCACTGCTACAAAGAAGGGGGTGACCAGGAACTCACAAGATCAGGCACATCTGGGATGCTCTGCATGATAAAGGAAACATCCACAAATACACCAGCACTGCTACAAAGGAGGGGGTGACCAGGAACTCACAAGATCAGGTACATTGGGTAAGCTCTGCATGATAAAGGAAACATTCACAAATACACCAGCACTGCTACAAAGAAGGGGGTGACCAGGAACTCACAAGATCAGACACATTTGGGAAGCTCTTCATGATAAAGGAAACATTCACAAATACACTAGCACTCATACAAAGGAGGGAGTGACCAGGAACTCACAAGATCAGACACATCGGGGAAGCTCTGCATGATAAAGGACACATTCACATATATACCAGCACTGCTACAAAGGAGGGGGTGACGATGAACTCACATGATCAGGTACATCGGGGAAGCTCTGCATGATAAAGCAAACATTCACAAATACACCAGCACTGCTGTAAAGGAGGGAGTGACCAGGAACTCACAAGATCAGGTACATCGGGGAAGCTCTGCATGATGAAGTAAACATTCACAAATACACCAGCACTGCTACAAAAGAGGGGGTGGCCAGGAACTCACAAGATCAGGTACATCGGGGAAGCTCTGCATGATAAAGGAAACATTCACAAATACACCAGCACTGCTACAAAGAAAGGGTGACCAGGAACTCACAAGATCAGACACATCGGGGAAGCTCTGCGTGATAAAGTAAACATTCACAAATACACCAGCACTGCTACAAAGGAGGGGGTGACCAGGAACTCACAAGATCAGGTTCATCGGGGAAGCTCTGCATGATAAAGGAAACATTCACAAATACACCAGCACTGCTACAAAGAAAGGGTGACCAGGAACTCACAAGATCATACACATCGGGGAAGCTCTGCGTGATAAAGGAAACATTCACAAATACACCAGCACTGCTACAAAAGAGGTGATGACCAGGAACTCACAAGATCAGACACATCAGGGAAGCTCTGCGTGATAAAGGAAACATTCACAAATACACCAGCACTGCTACAAAGGAGGGGGTGACCAGGAACTCACAAGATCAGGTACATCGGGAAAGCTCTGCATGATAAAGCAAACATTCACAAATACACCAGCACTGCTACAAAGGAAGGAGTGACCAGGAACTCACAAGATAAGGCACATCGGGGATGCTCTGCATGATAAAGGAAACATTCACAAATACACCAGCACTGCTACAAAGGAGGGGGTGACCAGGAACTCACAAGATCAGGTACATCGGGGAAGCTCTGCATGATAAAGGAAACATTCACAATTACACCAGCACTGCTACAAAGGAAGGAGTGACCACAAACTCACAAGATCAGGCACATCGGGGAAGCTCTGCATGATAAAGGAAACATTCACAAATACACCAGCACTGCTACAAAGGAGGTGGTGACCAGGAACTCACAAGATCAGACACATCGGGGAAGCTCTGCGTGATAAAAGAGACATTCACTAATACACCAGCACTGCTGTAAAGGAAGGAGTGACCATGAACTCACAAGATCAGACACATCGGGAAGCTCTGCATGATAAAGGAAACATTCACAAATACACCAGCTATGCTGCAAAGGAGGGGTTGACCAGTCGCTCACAAGATCAGACACATCAGGGAAGCTCTGCATGATGAAGGAAACATGCACAAATACACTAACACTCCTACAAAGGAGGGAGTGACCAGGAACTCACAAGATCAGGTACATCGGGGAAGCTCTGCATGATAAAGGAAACATTCACAAATACACTAACACTCCTACAAAAGAGGGAGTGACCAGGAACTCACAAGATCAGGTACATCGGGGAAGCTCTGCATGATAAAGGAAACATTCACAAATACACCAGCACTGCTACAAAGAAAGGGTGACCAGGAACTCACAAAGTCAGACACATCGGGGAAGCTCTGCGTGATAAAGGAAACATCCACAAATACACCAGCACTGCTAAAAAAGAGGAGGCGAAAAGCCATTCACAAGATCAGACACATCGGGGTAGCTCTGCATGATAAAGGAAACATTCACAAATACACCAGCACTGCTACAAATGAAGGAGTGACCAGGAACTCACAAGATCAAGCACATTGGGGAAGCTCTGCGTGATAAAGGAAACATTCACAAATACACCAGCACTGCTACAAAGGAAGGAGTGACCAAGAACTCACAAGATCAGGCACATCGGGGGAGCTCTGCATGATAAAGGAAACATTCACAAATACACCAGCACTGCTACAAAGGAAGGAGTGACCAGGAACTCACAAGATCAGGCACATCGGGGAAGCTCTGCATGATAAAGGAAACATTCACAAATACACCAGCACTGCTACAAAGAAAGGGTGACCAGGAACTCACAAGATCAGGCACATCGGGGGAAGCTCTGCACGATAAAGGAAACATTCACAAATACACCAGCACTGCTACAAAGGAGGGGGTGACCAGGAACTCACAGGATCAGGTACATCAGGGGAAGCTCTGCATGATAAAGGAAACATTCACAAATACACCAGTACTGCTGTAAAGGACGAGGTGACCAGGAACTCACAAGATCAGACACATCGGGGAAGCTCTGCATGATAAAGGAAACATTCACAAATACACCAGCACTGCTACACAGGAGGTGGTGACCAGGAACTCACAAGATCAGACACATCGGGGAAGCTTTGCGTGATAAAGGAAACATTCACAAATACACCAGCACTGCTGCAAAGGAGGGGGTGTCCAGGAACTCACAAGATAAGGTACATCGGGAAAGCTCTGCATGATAAAGCAAACATTCACAAATACACCAGCACTGCTACAAAGGAAGGAGTGACCAGGAACTCACAAGATCAGGCACATCGGGGATGCTCTGCATGATAAAGCAAACATTCACAAATACACCAGCACTGCTGTAAAGGAAGGAGTGACCATGAACTCACAAGATCAGACACATCGGGGAAGCTCTGCATGATAAAGGAATAATTCACAAATACACCAGCACTGCTACAAAGGAAGGAGTGACCAGGAACTCAAAAGATCAGGCACATTGGGGATGCTCTGCATGATAAAGCAAACATTCACAAATACACCAGCACTGCTGTAAAGGAAGGAGTGACCATGAACTCACAAGATCAGACACATCAGGGAAGCTCTGCATGATAAAGGAAACATTCACAAATAAACCAGTACTGCTGTAAAGGAGGGGGTGACCAGGCACTCACAAGATCAGACACATCAGGGAAGCTCTGCATGATAAAGCAAACATTCACAAATACACCAGCACTGTTATAAAAGAGGTGATGACCAGGAACTCACAAGATCAGACACACCAGGGAAGCTCTGCGTGATAAAGGAAACATTCACAAATACACCAGCACTGCTACAAAGGACGGGGTGACCATGAACTCACAAGATCTGACACATCAGGGAAGCTCTGCGTGATAAAGGAAACATTCACAAATACACCAGCACTGCTACAAAAGAGGTGATGACCAGGAACTCACAAGATCAGACACATCAGGGAAGCTCTGCGTGATAAAGGAAACATTCACAAATACACCAGCACTGCTACAAAGGAGGGGGTGACCAGGAACTCACAAGATCAGGTACATCGGGAAAGCTCTGCATGATAAAGCAAACATTCACAAATACACCAGCACTGCTACAAAGGAAGGAGTGACCAGGAACTCACATGATCAGGCACATCTGGGATGCTCTGCATGATAAAGGAAACATTCACAAATACACCAGCACTGCTACAAAGGAGGGGGTGACCAGGAACTCACAAGATCAGGTACATTGGGGAAGCTCTGCATGATAAAGGAAACATTCACAAATACACCAGCACTGCTACAAAGGAGGGGGTGACCAGGAACTCACAAGATCAGACACATCGGGGAAGCTCTGCGTGATAAAAGAAACATTCATAAATACACCAGCACTGCTGTAAAGGAAGGAGTGACCATGAACTCACAAGATCAGACACATCGGGGAAGCTCTGCATGATAAAGGAAACATTCACAAATACACCAGCACTGCTGTAAAGGAGGGGGTGACCAGTCACTCACAAGATCAGACACATCAGGGAAGCTCTGCATGATGAAGGAAACATTCACATATATACCAGCACTGCTACAAAGGAGGGGGTGACCAGGAACTCACAAGATCAGGTACATTGGGGAAGCTCTTCATGATAAAGGAAACATTCACAAATACACCAGCACTGCTACAAAGAAGGGGGTGACCAGGAACTCACAAGATCAGGCACATCTGGGATGCTCTGCATGATAAAGGAAACATTCACAAATACACCAGCACTGCTACAAAGGAGGGGGTGACCAGGAACTCACAAGATCATGTACATTGGGGAAGCTCTGCATGATAAAGGAAACATTCACAAATACACCAGCACTGCTACAAAGAAGGGGGTGACCAGGAACTCACAAGATCAGACACATTTGGGAAGCTCTTCATGATAAAGGAAACATTCACAAATACACTAGCACTCATACAAAGGAGGGAGTGACCAGGAACTCACAAGATCAGACACATCGGGGAAGCTCTGCATGATAAAGGACACATTCACATATATACCAGCACTGCTACAAAGGAGGGGGTGACCATGAACTCACATGATCAGGTACATCGGGGAAGCTCTGCATGATAAAGCAAACATTCACAAATACACCAGCACTGCTGTAAAGGAGGGGGTGGCCAGGAACTCACAAGATCAGGTACATCGGGGAAGCTCTGCATGATAAAGTAAACATTCACAAATACACCAGCACTGCTACAAAGGAGGGGGTGGCCAGGAACTCACAAGATCAGGTACATCGGGGAAGCTCTGCATGATAAAGGAAACATTCACAAATACACCAGCACTGCTACAAAGAAAGGGTGACCAGGAACTCACAAGATCAGACACATCGGGGAAGCTCTGCATGATAAAGGACACATTCACATATATACCAGCACTGCTACAAAGGAGGGGGTGACCATGAACTCACATGATCAGGTACATCGGGGAAGCTCTGCATGATAAAGCAAACATTCACAAATACACCAGCACTGCTGTAAAGGAGGGAGTGACCAGGAACTCACAAGATCAGGTACATCGGGGAAGCTCTGCATGATGAAGTAAACATTCACAAATACACCAGCACTGCTACAAAGGAGGGGGTGGCCAGGAACTCACAAGATCAGGTACATCGGGGAAGCTCTGCATGATAAAGGAAACATTCACAAATACACCAGCACTGCTACAAAGAAAGGGTGACCAGGAACTCACAAGATCAGACACATCGGGGAAGCTCTGCGTGATAAAGTAAACATTCACAAATACACCAGCACTGCTACAAAGGAGGGGGTGACCAGGAACTCACAAGAGCAGGTTCATCGGGGAAGCTCTGCATGATAAAGTAAACATTCACAAATACACCAGCACTGCTACAAAGAAAGGGTGACCAGGAACTCACAAGATCATACACATCGGGGAAGCTCTGCGTGATAAAGGAAACATTCACAAATACACCAGCACTGCTAAAAAAGAGGAGGCGACCAATTCACAAGATCAGACACATCGGGGTAGCTCTGCGTGATAAAGGAAACATTCACAAATGCACCAGCACTGCTACAAATCAAGGAGTGACCAGGAACTCACAAGATCAAGCACATCGGGGAAGCTCTGCGTGATAAAGGAAACATTCACAAATACACCAGCACTGCTACAAAGGAAGGAGTGACCAGGAACTCACAAGATCAGGCACATCGGGGAAGCTCTGCGTGATAAAGGAAACATTCTCAAATACACCAGCACTGCTACAAAGGAAGGAGTGACCAGGAACTCACAAGATCAGGTACATCGGGGGACACTCTGCATGATAAAGGAAACATTCACAAATACACCAGTACTGCTGTAAAGGACGGGGTGACCAGGAACTCACAAGATCAGACACATCGGGGAAGCTCTGCATGATAAAGGAAACATTCACAAATACACCAGCACTGCTACAAAGGAGGGGGTGACCAGTAACTCACAAGATCAGACACATCGGGGAAGCTCTGCATGATAAAGGAAACATTCACAAATACACCAGCACTGCTACACAGGAGGTGGTGACCAGGAACTCACAAGATCAGACACTTTAGGGAAGCTCTTCGTGATAAAGGAAACATTCACAAATACACCAGAACTGCTACAAAGGACGGGGTGACCATGAACTCACAAGATCAGACACATCAGGGAAGCTCTGCGTGATAAAGGAAACATTCACAAATACACCAGCACTGCTACAAAAGAGGTGATGACCAGGAACTCACAAGATCAGACACATCAGGGAAGCTCTGCGTGATAAAGGAAACATTCACAAATACACCAGCACTGCTACAAAGGAGGGGGTGACCAGGAACTCACAAGATCAGGTACATCGGGAAAGCTCTGCATGATAAAGCAAACATTCACAAATACACCAGCACTGCTACAAAGGAAGGAGTGACCAGGAACTCACAAGATAAGGCACATCGGGGATGCTCTGCATGATAAAGGAAACATTCACAAATACACCAGCACTGCTACAAAGGAGGGGGTGACCAGGAACTCACAAGATCAGGTACATCGGGGAAGCTCTGCATGATAAAGGAAACATTCACAATTACACCAGCACTGCTACAAAGGAAGGAGTGACCACAAACTCACAAGATCAGGCACATCGGGGAAGCTCTGCATGATAAAGGAAACATTCACAAATACACCAGCACTGCTACAAAGGAGGTGGTGACCAGGAACTCACAAGATCAGACACATCGGGGAAGCTCTGCGTGATAAAAGAGACATTCACAAATACACCAGCACTGCTGTAAAGGAAGGAGTGACCATGAACTCACAAGATCAGACACATCGGGAAGCTCTGCATGATAAAGGAAACATTCACAAATACACCAGCACTGCTGCAAAGGAGGGGTTGACCAGTCACTCACAAGATCAGACACATCAGGGAAGCTCTGCATGATGAAGGAAACATGCACAAATACACTAACACTCCTACAAAGGAGGGAGTGACCAGGAACTCACAAGATCAGGTACATCGGGGAAGCTCTGCATGATAAAGGAAACATTCACAAATACACTAACACTCCTACAGGAGGGAGTGACCAGGAACTCACAAGATCAGGTACATCGGGGAAGCTCTGCATGATAAAGGAAACATTCACAAATACACCAGCACTGCTACAAAGAAAGGGTGACCAGGAACTCACAAAGTCAGACACATCGGGGAAGCTCTGTGTGATAAAGGAAACATCCACAAATACACCAGCACTGCTAAAAAAGAGGAGGCGAAAAGCCATTCACAAGATCAGACACATCGGGGTAGCTCTGCATGATAAAGGAAACATTCACAAATACACCAGCACTGCTACAAATGAAGGAGTGACCAGGAACTCACAAGATCAAGCACATTGAGGAAGCTCTGCGTGATAAAGGAAACATTCACAAATACACCAGCACTGCTACAAAGGAAGGAGTGACCAAGAACTCACAAGATCAGGCACATCGGGGGAGCTCTGCATGATAAAGGAAACATTCACAAATACACCAGCACTGCTACAAAGGAAGGAGTGACCAGGAACTCACAAGATCAAGCACATTGAGGAAGCTCTGCGTGATAAAGGAAACATTCACAAATACACCAGCACTGCTACAAAGGAAGGAGTGACCAAGAACTCACAAGATCAGGCACATCGGGGGAGCTCTGCATGATAAAGGAAACATTCACAAATACACCAGCACTGCTACAAAGGAAGGAGTGACCAGGAACTCACAAGATCAGGCACATCGGGGAAGCTCTGCATGATAAAGGAAACATTCACAAATACACCAGCACTGCTACAAAGAAAGGGTGACCAGGAACTCACAAGATCAGGCACATCGGGGGAAGCTCTGCACGATAAAGGAAACATTCACAAATACACCAGCACTGCTACAAAGGAGGGGGTGACCAGGAACTCACAAGATCAGGCACATTGGGGATGCTCTGCATGATAAAGCAAACATTCACAAATACACCAGCACTGCTGTAAAGGAAGGAGTGACCATGAACTCACAAGATCAGACACATCAGGGAAGCTCTGCATGATAAAGGAAACATTCACAAATACACCAGTACTGCTGTAAAGGAGGGGGTGACCAGCCACTCACAAGATCAGACACATCAGGGAAGCTCTGCATGATAAAGCAAACATTCACAAATACAGCAGCACTGTTACAAAAGAGGTGATGACCAGGAACTCACAAGATCAGGCACAGCAGGGAAGCTCTGCGTGATAAAGGAAACATTCACAAATACACCAGCACTGCTACAAAGGACGGGGTGACCATGAACTCACAAGATCAGACACATCAGGAAAGCTCTGCGTGATAAAGGAAACATTCACAAATACACCAGCACTGCTACAAAAGAGGTGATGACCAGGAACTCACAAGATCAGACACATCAGGGAAGCTCTGCGTGATAAAGGAAACATTCACAAATACACCAGCACTGCTACAAAGGAGGGGGTCACCAGGAACTCACAAGAACAGGTACATCTGGAAAGCTCTGCATGATAAAGCAAACATTCACAAATACACCAGCACTGCTACAAAGGAAGGAGTGACCAGGAACTCACAAGATCAGGCACATCGGGGATGCTCTGCATGATAAAGGAAACATTCACAAAAACACCAGCACTGCTACAAAGGAGGGGGTGACCAGGAACTCACAAGATCAGGTACATCGGGGAAGCACTGCATGATAAAGGAAACATTCACAATTACACCAGCACTGCTACAAAGGAAGGAGTGACCACAAACTCACAAGATCAGGCACATCGGGGAAGCTCTGCATGATAAAGGAAACATTCACAAATACACCAGCACTGCTACAAAGGAGGGGGTGACCAGGAACTCACAAGATCAGACACATCGGGGGAGCTCTGCGTGATAAAAAGAAACATTCACAAATACACCAGCACTGCTGTAAAGGAAGGAGTGACCATGAACTCACAAGAACAGACACATCGGGGAAGCTCTGCATGATAAAGGAAACATTCACAAATACACTAACACTCCTACAGGAGGGAGTGACCAGGAACTCACAAGATCAGGTACATCGGGGAAGCTCTGCATGATAAAGGAAACATTCACAAATACACCAGCACTGCTACAAAGAAAGGGTGACCAGGAACTCACAAAGTCAGACACATCGGGGAAGCTCTGTGTGATAAAGGAAACATCCACAAATACACCAGCACTGCTAAAAAAGAGGAGGCGAAAAGCCATTCACAAGATCAGACACATCGGGGTAGCTCTGCATGATAAAGGAAACATTCACAAATACACCAGCACTGCTACAAATGAAGGAGTGACCAGGAACTCACAAGATCAAGCACATTGAGGAAGCTCTGCGTGATAAAGGAAACATTCACAAATACACCAGCACTGCTACAAAGGAAGGAGTGACCAAGAACTCACAAGATCAGGCACATCGGGGGAGCTCTGCATGATAAAGGAAACATTCACAAATACACCAGCACTGCTACAAAGGAAGGAGTGACCAGGAACTCACAAGATCAAGCACATTGAGGAAGCTCTGCGTGATAAAGGAAACATTCACAAATACACCAGCACTGCTACAAAGGAAGGAGTGACCAAGAACTCACAAGATCAGGCACATCGGGGGAGCTCTGCATGATAAAGGAAACATTCACAAATACACCAGCACTGCTACAAAGGAAGGAGTGACCAGGAACTCACAAGATCAGGCACATCGGGGAAGCTCTGCATGATAAAGGAAACATTCATAAATACACCAGCACTGCTACAAAGAAAGGGTGACCAGGAACTCACAAGATCAGGCACATCGGGGGAAGCTCTGCACGATAAAGGAAACATTCACAAATACACCAGCACTGCTACAAAGGAGGGGGTGACCAGGAACTCACAAGATCAGGCACATTGGGGATGCTCTGCATGATAAAGCAAACATTCACAAATACACCAGCACTGCTGTAAAGGAAGGAGTGACCATGAACTCACAAGATCAGACACATCAGGGAAGCTCTGCATGATAAAGGAAACATTCACAAATACACCAGTACTGCTGTAAAGGAGGGGGTGACCAGCCACTCACAAGATCAGACACATCAGGGAAGCTCTGCATGATAAAGCAAACATTCACAAATACAGCAGCACTGTTACAAAAGAGGTGATGACCAGGAACTCACAAGATCAGGCACAGCAGGGAAGCTCTGCGTGATAAAGGAAACATTCACAAATACACCAGCACTGCTACAAAGGACGGGGTGACCATGAACTCACAAGATCAGACACATCAGGAAAGCTCTGCGTGATAAAGGAAACATTCACAAATACACCAGCACTGCTACAAAAGAGGTGATGACCAGGAACTCACAAGATCAGACACATCAGGGAAGCTCTGCGTGATAAAGGAAACATTCACAAATACACCAGCACTGCTACAAAGGAGGGGGTCACCAGGAACTCACAAGAACAGGTACATCTGGAAAGCTCTGCATGATAAAGCAAACATTCACAAATACACCAGCACTGCTACAAAGGAAGGAGTGACCAGGAACTCACAAGATCAGGCACATCGGGGATGCTCTGCATGATAAAGGAAACATTCACAAAAACACCAGCACTGCTACAAAGGAGGGGGTGACCAGGAACTCACAAGATCAGGTACATCGGGGAAGCACTGCATGATAAAGGAAACATTCACAATTACACCAGCACTGCTACAAAGGAAGGAGTGACCACAAACTCACAAGATCAGGCACATCGGGGAAGCTCTGCATGATAAAGGAAACATTCACAAATACACCAGCACTGTTACAAAGGAGGGGGTGACCAGGAACTCACAAGATCAGACACATCGGGGGAGCTCTGCGTGATAAAAAGAAACATTCACAAATACACCAGCACTGCTGTAAAGGAAGGAGTGACCATGAACTCACAAGATCAGACACATCGGGGATGCTCTGCATGATAAAGGAAACATTCACAATTACACCAGCACTGCTACAAAGGAAGGAGTGACCACGAACTCACAAGATCAGGCACATCGGGGAAGCTCTGCATGATAAAGGAAACATTCACAAATACACCAGCACTGCTACAAAGAAAGGGTGACCAGGAACTCACAAGATCAGGCACATCGGGGGAAGCTCTGCACGATAAAGGAAACATTCACAAATACACCAGCACTGCTATAAAGGAGGGGGTGACCAGGAACTCACAGGATCAGGTACATCAGGGGAAGCTCTGCATGATAAAGGAAACATTCACAAATACACCAGTACTGCTGTAAAGGACGAGGTGACCAGGAACTCACAAGATCAGACACATCGGGGAAGCTTTGTGTGATAAAGGAAACATTCACAAATACACCAGCACTGCTGCAAAGGAGGGGGTGACCAGGAACTCATAAGATCAGGTACATCGGGAAAGCTCTGCATGATAAAGCAAACATTCACAAATACACCAGCACTGCTACAAAGGAAGGAGTGACCAGGAACTCACAAGATCAGGCACATCGAGGATGCTCTGCATGATAAAGCAAACATTCACAAATACACCAGCACTGCTGTAAAGGAAGGAGTGACCATGAACTCACAAGATCAGACACATCGGGGAAGCTCTGCATGATAAAGGAATAAGTCACAAATACACCAGCACTGCTACAAAGGAAGGAGTGACCAGGAACTCACAAGATCAGGCACATTGGGGTTGCTCTGCATGAAAAAGCAAACATTCACAAATACACCAGCACTGCTGTAAAGGAAGGAGTGACCATGAACTCACAAGATCAGACACATCAGGGAAGCTCTGCATGATAAAGGAAACATTCAAAAATACACCAGTACTGCTGTAAAGGAGGGGGTGACCAGGCACTCACAAGATCAGACACATCAGGGAAGCTCTGCATGATAAAGCAAACATTCACAAATACAGCAGCACTGTTACAAAAGAGGTGATGACCAGGAACTCACAAGATCAGACACATCAGGGAAGCTCTGCGTGATAAAGGAAACATTCACAAATACACCAGCACTGCTACAAAGGACGGGGTGACCATGAACTCACAAGATCAGACACATCAGGGAAGTTCTGCGTGATAAAGGAAACATTCACAAATACACCAGCACTGCTACAAAGGAGGGGGTCACCAGGAACTCACAAGATCAGGTACATCTGGAAAGCTCTGCATGATAAAGCAAACATTCACAAATACACCAGCACTGCTACAAAGGAAGGAGTGACCAGGAACTCACAAGATCAGGCACATTGGGGATGCTCTGCATGATAAAGGAAACATTCACAAATACACCAGCACTGCTACAAAGGAGGGTTTGACCAGGAACTCACAAGATCAGGTACATCGGGGAAGCTCTGCATGATAAAGGAAACATTCACAATTACACCAGCACTGCTACAAAGGAAGGAGTGACCACGAACTCACAAGATCAGGCACATCGGGGAAGCTCTGCATGATAAAGGAAACATTCACAAATACACCAGCACTGCTACAAAGGAGGGGGTGACCAGGAACTCACAAGATCAGACACATTGGGGAAGCTCTGCGTGATAAAAGAAAGATTCACAAATACACCAGCACTGCTGTAAAGGAAGGAGTGACCATGAACTCACAAGATCAGACACATCGGGGAAGCTCTGCATGATAAAGGACACATTCACAAATACACCAGCACTGCTGTAAAATAGGGGGTGACCAGTCACTCACAAGATCAGACTCATCAGGGAAGCTCTGCATGATGAAGGAAACATTCACAAATACACCAGCACAGCTACAAAGGAGGGGGTGACCAGGAACTCACAAGGTCAGACACATCGGGGAAGCTCTGCATGATAAAGGAAACATTCACAAATACACTAGCACTCCTACAAAGGAGGGAGTGACCAGGAACTCACAAGATCAGACACATCGGGGAAGCTCTGCATGATAAAGGACACATTCACAAATATACCAGCACTGCTACAAAGGAGGGGGTGACCATGAACTCAAATGATCAGGTACATCGGGGAAGCTCTGCATGATAAAGCAAACATTCACAAATACACCATCACTGCTGTAAAGGAGGGAGTGACCAGGAACTCACAAGATCAGGTACATCAGGGAAGCTCTGCATGATAAAGGAAACATGCACAAATACACCAGCACTGTTACAAAGGAGGGGGTGACCAGGAACTCACAAGATCAGACACATCGGGGAAGCTCTGCATGATAAAGGACACATTCACAAATATACCAGCACTGCTACAAAGGAGGGGGTGACCATGAACTCACATGATCAGGTACATCGGGGAAGCTCTGCATGGTAAAGCAAACATTCACAAATACACCAGCAGTGCTGTAAAGGAGGGAGTGACCAGGAACTCATAAGATCAGGTACATCGGGGAAGCTCTGCATGATAAAGCAAACATTCACAAATACACCAGCACTGCTGTAAAGGAGGGAGTGACCAGGAACTCACAAGATCAGGTACATCAGTGAAGCTCTGCGTGATAAAGTAAACATTCACAAATACACCAGCACTGCTACAAAGGAGGGGGTGACCAGGAACTTACAAGATCAGGTACATCGGGGAAGCTCTGCATGATAAAGGAAACATTCACAAATACACCAGCACTGCTAAAAAGAAAGGGTGACCAGGAACTCACAAGATCAGACACATCGGGGAAGCTCTGCGTGATAAAGGAAACATTCACAAATACACCAGCACTGCTAAAAAAGAGGAGGCGACCAGCCATTCACAAGATCAGACACATCGGGGTAGCTCTGCGTGATAAAGGAAACATTCACAAATACACCAGCACTGCTACAAAGGAAGGAGTGACCAGGAACGCACAAGATCAAGCACATCGGGGAAGCTCTGCGTGATAAAGGAAACATTCACAAATACACCAGCACTGCTACAAAGGAAGGAGTGACCAGGGACTCACAAGATCAGGCACATCGGGGAAGCTCTGCGTGATAAAGGAAACATTCACAAATACACCAGCACTGCTACAAAGGAAGGAATGACCAGGAATTCACAAGATCAGGCACATCGGGGAAGCTCTGCGTAATAAATGAAACATTCACAAATACACCAGCACTGCTACAAAGAAAGGGTGACCAGGAACTCACAAGATCAGGCACATCGGGGATGCTCTGCATGATAAAGGAAACATTCACAAATACACCAGCACTGCTACAAAGAAAGGGTGACCAGGAACTCACAAGATCAGACACATTTGGGAAGCTCTGCATGATAAAGCAAACATTCAGAAATACACCAGCACTGCTACAAAGAAAGTGTGACCAGGAACTCACAAGATCAGACACATCGGGGAAGCTCTGCATGATAAAGGAAACATTCACAAATACAACAGCACTGCTACAAAGGAGGGGGTGACCAGGAACTCACAAGATCAGACACATCGGGGAAGCTCTGCATGATAAAGGAAACATTCACAAATACACCAGCACTGCTACAAAGAAAGGGTGACCAGGAACTCACAAGATCATGCACATCGGGGAAGCTCTGCACGATAAAAGAAACATTCACAAATACACTAGCACTGCTACAAAGAAAGGGTGACCGGGAACTCACAAGATCAGGCACATCGGGGATGCTCTGCATGATGAAGGAAACATTCACAAATACACCAGCACTGCTACACGGGAGGTTGTGACCAGGAACTCACAAGATCAGATACATCGGGAAGCTCTGCATGATAAAGGAAACATTCACAAATACACCAGCACTGCTACAAAGGAAGGAGTGAGCAGGAACTCACAAGATCATGCACATCGGGGAAGCTCTGCGTGATAAAGGAAACATTCACAAATACTCCAGCACTGCTACAAAGAAAGGGTGACCAGGAACTCACAAGATCAGACACATCGGGGAAGCTCTGCATGATAAAGCAAACATTCACAAATACACCAGCACTGCTACAAAGAAAGGGTGACCAGGAACTCACAAGATCAGACACATCGGGGAAGCTCTGCATGATAAAGGAAACATTCACAAATACACCAGCACTGTTACAAAGGAGGGAGTGACCAGGAACTCACAAGATCAGGTACATCGGGGAAGCTCTGCATGATAAAGCAAACATTCACAAATACACCAGCACTGCTACAAAGAAAGGGTGACCAGGAACTCACAAGATCAGAAACATCGGGGAAGCTCTACATGATAAAGGAAAAATTCACAAATACACCAGCACTCCTACAAAGGACGGGGTGACCAGGAACTCACAAGATCAGGTACATCGGGGAAGCTCTGCATGATAAAGCAAACATTCACAAATACACCAGCACTGTTACAAAGGAGGGAGTGACCAGGAACTCACAAGATCAGGTACATCGGGGAAGCTCTGCATGATGAAGGAAACATTCACAAATACACCAGCACTGTTACAAAGGAGGGAGTGACCAGGAACTCACAAGATCAGGTACATCGGGGAACCTCTGCATGATAAAGCAAACATTCACAAATACACCAGCACTGCTACAAAGAAAGGGTGACCAGGAACTTACAAGATCAGAAACATCGGGGAAGCTCTACATGATAAAGGAAAAATTCACAAATACACCAGCACTCCTACAAAGGATGGGGTGACCAGGAACTCACAAGATCAGGTACATCGGGGAAGCTCTGCATGATAAAGGAAACATTCACAAATACACCAGCACTCCTACAAAGGACGGGGTGACCAGGAACTCACAAGATCAGCCACTTCGGGGAAGCTCTGCATGATAAAGGAAACATTCCCAAATACACCAGCACTGCTACAAAGGAGGGGGTGACCAGGAACTCACAAGATCAGACACATCGGGGAAGCTCTGCATGATAAAGGAAACATTCACAAATACACCAGCACTGCTACAAAGAAAGGGTGACCAGGAACTCACATGATCAGGCACATCGGGGAAGCTCTGCATGATAAAGGAAACCTTCACAAATACACCATCACTGCTACAAAGAAAGGGTGACCAGGAACGCACAAGATCAGGCACATCGGGGGAAGCTCTGCACGATAAAGGAAACATTCACAAATACACCAGCACTGCTACAAATGAGGGGGTGCCCAGGAACTCACAAGATCAGGTACATTGGGGGACACTCTGCATGATAAAGGAAACATTCACAAATACAACAGTACTGCTGTAAAGGACGGGGTGACCAGGAACTCACAAGATCAGACACATCGGGGAAGCTCTGCATGATAAAGGAAACATTCACAAATACACCAGCACTGCTACAAAGGAGGGGGTGACCAGTAACTCACAAGATCAGACACATCGGGGAAGCTCTGCATGATAAAGGAAACATTCACAAATACACCAGCACTGCTACTCAGGAGGTGGTGACCAGGAACTCACAAGATCAGACACATCGGGGAAGCTTGGCGTGATAAAGGAAACATTCACAAATACACCAGCACTGCTGCAAAGGACGGGGTGACCAGGAATTCACAAGATCAGACACATCGGGGAAGCTCTGCGTGATAAAGGAAACATTCACAAATACACCAGCACTGCTACAAAGGAGGGGGTGACCAGGAACTCACAAGATCAGACACATCGGGGAAGCTCTGCATGATAAAGGAAACATTCACAAATACACCAGCACTGCTACAAAGGAGGGGGTGACCAGGAACTCACAAGATCAGACACATCGAGGAAGCTCTGCATGATAAAAGAAACATTCACAAATACACCAGCACTGCTACAAAGAAAGGGTGACCAGGAACTCACATGATCAGGCACATCGGGGAAGCTCTGCATGATAAAGGAAACCTTCACAAATACACCAGCACTGCTACAAAGAAAGGGTGACCAGGAACGCACAAGATCAGGCACATCGGGGGAAGCTCTGCACGATAAAGGAAACATTCACCAATACACCAGCACTGCTACAAAGGAGGGGGTGACCAGGAACTCACAAGATCAGGTACATTGGGGGACACTCTGCATGATAAAGGAAACATTCACAAATACACCAGTACTGCTGTAAAGGACGGGGTGACCAGGATCTCACAAGATCAGACACATCGGGGAAGCTCTGCATGATAAAGGAAACATTCACAAATACACCAGCACTGCTACAAAGGAGGGGGTGACCAGTAACTCACAAGATCAGACACATCGGGGAAGCTCTGCATGATAAAGGAAACATTCACAAATACACCAGCACTGCTACTCAGGAGGTGGTGACCAGGAACTCACAAGATCAGACACATCGGGGAAGCTTGGCGTGATAAAGGAAACATTCACAAATACACCAGCACTGCTGCAAAGGACGGGGTGACCAGGAACTCACAAGATCAGACACATCGGGGAAGCTCTGCGTGATAAAGGAAACATTCACAAATACACCAGCACTGCTACAAAGGAGGGGGTGACCAGGAACTCACAAGATCAGACACATCGGGGAAGCTCTGCATGATAAAGGAAACATTCACAAATACACCAGCACTGCTACAAAGGAGGGGGTGACCAGGAACTCACAAGATCAGACACATCGGGGAAGCTCTGCATGATAAAGGAAACATTCACAAATACACCAGCACTGCTACACAGGAGGTGGTGACCAGGAACTCACAAGATCAGGTACATCGGGGAAGCTCTGCATGATAAAGGAAACATTCAGAAATACACCAGCACTGCTACAAAGAAGGGGGTGACCAGGAACTCACAAGATCAGGTACATCAGGGAAGCTCTTCATGATAAAGGAAACATTCACAAATAGACCAGCACTGCTACAAAGAAAGGGTGACCAGGAACTCACAAGATCAGGCACATCGGGGAAGCTCTGCATGATAAAGGAAACATTCACAAATACACCAGCACTGCTACACAGGAGGTGGTGATCAGGAACTCACAAGATCAGGTACATCAGGGATGCTCTGCATTATAAAGGAAACATTCACAAATACACCAGCACTGCTACAAAGGAGGGGGTGATCAGGAACTCGCAAGATCAGGCACATCGGGGAAGCTCTGCATGATAAAGGAAACATTCACAAATACACCAGCACTGCTGCAAAGGAGGGGGTGACCAGGAACTCACAAGATCAGGTACATCGGGGGAAGCTCTGCATGATAAAGGAAACATTCACAAATACACCAGTACTGCTGCAAAGGACGGGGTGACCAGGAACTCACAAGATCAGACACATCGGGGAAGCTCTGCATGATGAAGGAAACATTCACAAATACACCAGCACTGCTACAAAGGAGGTGGTGACCAGGAACTCACAAGATCAGACACATCGGGGAAGCTCTGCGTGATAAAGGAAACATTCACAAATGCACCAGCACTGCTGCAAAGGACGGGGTGACCAGGAACTCACAAGATCAGACGCATCGGGGAAGCTCTGCGTGATAAAGGAAACATTCACAAATACACCAGCACTGCTACAAAGGAGGGGGTGACCAGGAACTCACAAGATCAGACGCATCGGGGAAGCTCTGCATGATAAAGGGAACATTCACAAATACGGCAGCACTGCTACAAAGGAGGGAGTGACCAGGAACTCACAAGATCAGACACATCGGGGAAGCTCTGCATGATAAAGGAAACATTCACAAATACACCAGCACTGCTACAAAGGAGGGGGTGACCAGGAACTCACAAGATCAGACACATCGGGGAAGCTTTGTGTGATAAAGGAAACATTCACAAATACACCAGCACTGCTGCAAAGGAGGGGGTGACCAGGAACTCACAAGATCAGGTACATTGGGGATGCTCTGCATGATAAAGCAAACATTCACAAATACACCAGCACTGCTGTAAAGGAAGGAGTGACCATGAACTCACAAGATCAGACACATCAGGGAAGCTCTGCATGATAAAGGAAACATTCACAAATACACCAGTACTGCTGTAAAGGATGGGGTGACCAGCCACTCACAAGATCAGACACATCAGGGAAGCTCTGCATGATAAAGCAAACATTCACAAATACAGCAGCACTGTTACAAAAGAGGTGATGACCAGGAACTCACAAGATCAGGCACAGCAGGGAAGCTCTGCGTGATAAAGGAAACATTCACAAATACACCAGCACTGCTACAAAGGACGGGGTGACCATGAACTCACAAGATCAGACACATCAGGAAAGCTCTGCGTGATAAAGGAAACATTCACAAATACACCAGCACTGCTACAAAAGAGGTGATGACCAGGAACTCACAAGATCAGACACATCAGGGAAGCTCTGCGTGATAAAGGAAACATTCACAAATACACCAGCACTGCTACAAAGGAGGGGGTCACCAGGAACTCACAAGAACAGGTACATCTGGAAAGCTCTGCATGATAAAGCAAACATTCACAAATACACCAGCACTGCTACAAAGGAAGGAGTGACCAGGAACTCACAAGATCAGGCACATCGGGGATGCTCTGCATGATAAAGGAAACATTCACAAAAACACCAGCACTGCTACAAAGGAGGGGGTGACCAGGAACTCACAAGATCAGACACATCAGGGAAGCTCTACATGATAAAGCAAACATTCACAAATACACCAGCACTGTTACAAAAGAGGGGGTGACCATGAACTCACATGATCAGGTACATCGGGGAAGCTCTGCATGATAAAGGAAACATTCACAAATACACCAGCACTGCTACAAAGGAGGGGGTGACCAGGAATTCACAAGATCAGGTACATCGGGGAAGCTCTGCATGATAAAGGAAACATTCACAATTACACCAGCACTGCTACAAAGGAAGGAGTGACCACGAACTCACAAGATCAGGCACATCGGGGAAGCTCTGCATGATAAAGGAAACATTCACAAGTACACCAGCACTGCTACAAAGGAGGGGGTGACCAGGAACTCACAAGATCAGACATATCGGGGAAGCTCTGCGTGATAAAAGAAACATTCACAAATACACCAACACTGCTGTAAAGGAAGGAGTGACCATGAACTCACAAGATCAGACACATCGGGGAAGCTCTGCATGATAAAGGAAACATTCACAAATACACCAGCACTGCTGTAAAGGAGGGGGTGACCAGTCACTCACAAGGTCAGACACATCAGGGAAGCTCTGCATGATGAAGGAAACATGCACAAATACACCAGCACTGCTACAAAGGAGGGGCTGACCAGGAACTCACAAGATCAGACACATCGGGGAAGCTCTGCATGATAAAGGAAACATTCACAAATACACTAGCACTCCTACAAAGGAGGGAGTGACCAGGAACTCACAAGATCAGACACATCGGGGAAGCTCTGCATGATAAAGGACACATTCACAAATATACCAGCACTGCTACAAAGGAGGGGGTGACCATGAACTCACATGATCAGGTACATCGGGGAAGCTCTGCACGATAAAGCAAACATTCACAAATACACCAGCACTGTTGTAAAGGAGGGAGTGACCAGGAACACACAAGATCAGACACATCGGGGAAGCTCTGCATGATAAAGGAAACATTCACAAATACACCAGCACTGCTACAAAGGAGGGGGTGACCAGGAACTCACAAGATCAGACACATCAGGGAAGCTCTACATGATAAAGCAAACATTCACAAATACACCAGCACTGTTACAAAAGAGGGGGTGACCATGAACTCACATGATCAGGTACATCGGGGAAGCTCTGCATGATAAAGGAAACATTCACAAATACACCAGCACTGCTACAAAGGAGGGGGTGACCAGGAATTCACAAGATCAGGTACATCGGGGAAGCTCTGCATGATAAAGGAAACATTCACAATTACACCAGCACTGCTACAAAGGAAGGAGTGACCACGAACTCACAAGATCAGGCACATCGGGGAAGCTCTGCATGATAAAGGAAACATTCACAAGTACACCAGCACTGCTACAAAGGAGGGGGTGACCAGGAACTCACAAGATCAGACATATCGGGGAAGCTCTGCGTGATAAAAGAAACATTCACAAATACACCAACACTGCTGTAAAGGAAGGAGTGACCATGAACTCACAAGATCAGACACATCGGGGAAGCTCTGCATGATAAAGGAAACATTCACAAATACACCAGCACTGCTGTAAAGGAGGGGTTGACCAGTCACTCACAAGATCAGACACATCAGGGAAGCTCTGCATGATGAAGGAAACATGCACAAATACACCAGCACTGCTACAAAGGAGGGGCTGACCAGGAACTCACAAGATCAGACACATCGGGGAAGCTCTGCATGATAAAGGAAACATTCACAAATACACTAGCACTCCTACAAAGGAGGGAGTGACCAGGAACTCACAAGATCAGACACATCGGGGAAGCTCTGCATGATAAAGGACACATTCACAAATATACCAGCACTGCTACAAAGGAGGGGGTGACCATGAACTCACATGATCAGGTACATCGGGGAAGCTCTGCATGATAAAGCAAACATTCACAAATACACCAGCACTGTTGTAAAGGAGGGAGTGACCAGGAACACACAAGATCAGACACATCGGGGAAGCTCTGCATGATAAAGGAAACATTCACAAATACACCAGCACTGCTACAAAGGAGGGGGTGACCAGGAACTCACAAGATCAGACACATCAGGGAAGCTCTACATGATAAAGCAAACATTCACAAATACACCAGCACTGTTACAAAAGAGGGGGTGACCATGAACTCACATGATCAGGTACATCGGGGAAGCTCTGCATGATAAAGGAAACATTCACAAATACACCAGCACTGCTACAAAGGAGGGGGTGACCAGGAATTCACAAGATCAGGTACATCGGGGAAGCTCTGCATGATAAAGGAAACATTCACAATTACACAGCACTGCTACAAAGGAAGGAGTGACCACGAACTCACAAGATCAGGCACATCGGGGAAGCTCTGCATGATAAAGGAAACATTCACAAGTACACCAGCACTGCTACAAAGGAGGGGGTGACCAGGAACTCACAAGATCAGACATATCGGGGAAGCTCTGCGTGATAAAAGAAACATTCACAAATACACCAACACTGCTGTAAAGGAAGGAGTGACCATGAACTCACAAGATCAGACACATCGGGGAAGCTCTGCATGATAAAGGAAACATTCACAAATACACCAGCACTGCTGTAAAGGAGGGGTTGACCAGTCACTCACAAGATCAGACACATCAGGGAAGCTCTGCATGATGAAGGAAACATGCACAAATACACCAGCACTGCTACAAAGGAGGGGCTGACCAGGAACTCACAAGATCAGACACATCGGGGAAGCTCTGCATGATAAAGGAAACATTCACAAATACACTAGCACTCCTACAAAGGAGGGAGTGACCAGGAACTCACAAGATCAGACACATCGGGGAAGCTCTGCATGATAAAGGACACATTCACAAATATACCAGCACTGCTACAAAGGAGGGGGTGACCATGAACTCACGTGATCAGGTACATCGGGGAAGCTCTGCATGATAAAGCAAACATTCACAAATACACCAGCACTGCTGTAAAGGAGGGAGTGACCAGGAACTCACAAGATCAGGTACATCGGGGAAGCTCTGCATGATAAAGGAAACATTCACAAATACACCAGCACTGCTACAAAGGAGGGGGTGACCAGGAACTCACAAGATCAGACACATCGGGGAAGCTCTGCATGATAAAGGACACATTCACAAATATACCAGCACTGCTACAAAGGAGGGTGACCATGAACTCACATGATCAGGTACATCGGGGAAGCTCTGCATGATAAAGGACACATTCACAAATACACCAGCACTGTTACAAAAGAGGGGGTGACCATGAACTCACATGATCAGGTACATCGGGGAAGCTCTGCATGATAAAGGAAACATTCACAAATACACCAGCACTGCTACAAAGGAGGGGGTGACCAGGAATTCTGCATGATAAAGGAAACATTCACAATTACACCAGCACTGCTACAAAGGAAGGAGTGACCACGAACTGACAAGATCAGGCACATCGGGGAAGCTCTGCATGATAAAGGAAACATTCACAAATACACCAGCACTGCTACAAAGGAGGGGGTGACCAGGAACTCACAAGATCAGACATATCGGGGAAGCTCTGCGTGATAAAAGAAACATTCACAAATACACCAGCACTGCTGTAAAGGAAGGATTGACCATGAACTCACACGATCAGACACATCAGGGAAGCTCTGCATGATAAAGGAAACATTCACAAATACACCAGCACTGCTGTAAAGGAGGGGGTGACCAGTCACTCACAAGATCAGACACATCAGGGAAGCTCTGCATGATGAAGGAAACATGCACAAATACACCAGCACTGCTACAAAGGTGGGGGTGACCAGGAACTCACAAGATCAGACACATCGGGGAAGCTCTGCATGATAAAGGAAACATTCACAAATACACCAGCACTCCTACAAAGGAGGGAGTGACCAGGAACTCACAAGATCAGACACATCGGGGAAGCTCTGCATGATAAAGGACACATTCACAAATATACCAGCACTGCTACAAAGGAGGGGGTGACCATGAACTCACATGATCAGGTACATCGGGGAAGCTCTGCATGATAAAGCAAACATTCACAAATACACCAGCACTGCTGTAAAGGAGGGAGTGACCAGGAACTCACAAGATCAGGTACATCGGGGAAGCTCTGCATGATAAAGGAAACATTCACAAATACACCAGCACTGCTACAAAGGAGGGGGTGACCAGGAACTCACAAGATCAGACACATCGGGGAAGCTCTGCATGATAAAGGACACATTCACAAATATACCAGCACTGCTACAAAGGAGGGGTGACCATGAACTCACATGATCAGGTACATCGGGGAAGCTCTGCATGATAAAGCAAACATTCACAAATACACCAGCACTGCTGTAAAGGAGGGAGTGACCAGGAACTCACAAGATCAGTTACATCGGGGAAGCTCTGCATGATAAAGTAAACATTCACAAATACACCAGCACTGCTACAAAGGAGGGGGTGACCAGGAACTCACAAGATCAGGTACATCGGGGAAGCTCTGCATGATAAAGGAAACATTCACAAATACACCAGCACTGCTACAAAGAAAGGGTGACCAGGAACTCACAAAGTCAGACACATCGGGGAAGCTCTGCATGATAAAGGAAACATTCCCAAATACACCAGCACTGCTAAAAAAGAGGAGGCGACCAGCCATTCACAAGATCAGACACATCGGGGTAGCTCTGCGTGATAAAGGAAACATTCACAAATACACCAGCACTGCTACAAAGGAAGCAGTGACCAGGAACTCACAAGATCAAGCACATCGGGGAAGCTCTGCGTGATAAAGGAAACATTCACAAATACACCAGCACTGCTACTAAGGAAGAAGTGACCAGGAACTCACAAGATCAGGCACATCGGGAAAGCTCTGCGTGATAAAGGAAACATTCACAAATACACCAGCACTGCTACAAAGGAGGGGGTGACCAGGAACTCACAAGATCAGGTACATGAGGGGAATCTCTGCATGATAAAGGAAACATTCACAAATACACCAGCACTGCTGCAAAGGACAGGGTGACCAGGAACTCACAAGATCAGACACATCGGGGATGCTCTGCGTGATAAATGAAACATTCACAAATACACCAGCACTGCTACAAAGGAGGGGGTGACCAGGAACTCACAAGATCAGGTACATCGGGGAAGCTCTGCATGATAAAGGATACATTCACAAATACACCAGCACTGCTACAAAGGAGGGGGTGACCAGGAACTCACAAGATCAGGTACATCGGGAAAGCTCGGCATGATAAAGCAAACATTCACAAATACATCAGCACTGCTACAAAGGAAGGAGTGACCAGGAACTCACAAGATCAGGCACATCGGGGATGCTCTGCATGATACAGCAAACATTCACAAATACACCAGCACTGCTGTAAAGGAAGGAGTGACCATGAACTCACAAGATCAGGCACATTGGGGATGCTCTGCATGATAAAGGAAACATTCACAAATACACCAGTACTGCTGTAAAGGAGGGGGTGACCAGGCACTCACAAGATCAGACACATCAGGGAAGCTCTGCATGATAAAGCAAACATTCACAAATACACCAGCACTGTTACAAAAGAGGTGATGACCAGGAACTCACAAGATCAGACACATCAGGGAAGCTCTGCGTGATAAAGGAAACATTCACAAATACACCAGCACTGCTACAAAGGACGGGTTGACCATGAACTCACAAGATCTGACACATCAGGGAAGCTCTGCGTGATAAAGGAAACATTCACAAATACACCAGCACTGCTACAAAAGAGGTGATGACCAGGAACTCACAAGATCAGACACATCAGGGAAGCTCTGCGTGATAAAGGAAACATTCACAAATACACCAGCACTGCTACAAAGGAGGGGGTGACCAGGAACTCACAAGATCAGACACATCGGGGAAGCTCTGCATGATAAAGGACACATTCACAAATATACCAGCACTGCTACAAAGGAGGGGTGACCATGAACTCACATGATCAGGTACATCGGGGAAGCTCTGCATGATAAAGCAAACATTCACAAATACACCAGCACTGCTGTAAAGGAGGGAGTGACCAGGAACTCACAAGATCAGTTACATCGGGGAAGCTCTGCATGATAAAGTAAACATTCACAAATACACCAGCACTGCTACAAAGGAGGGGGTGACCAGGAACTCACAAGATCAGGTACATCGGGGAAGCTCTGCATGATAAAGGAAACATTCACAAATACACCAGCACTGCTACAAAGAAAGGGTGACCAGGAACTCACAAAGTCAGACACATCGGGGAAGCTCTGCATGATAAAGGAAACATTCCCAAATACACCAGCACTGCTAAAAAAGAGGAGGCGACCAGCCATTCACAAGATCAGACACATCGGGGTAGCTCTGCGTGATAAAGGAAACATTCACAAATACACCAGCACTGCTACAAAGGAAGCAGTGACCAGGAACTCACAAGATCAAGCACATCGGGGAAGCTCTGCGTGATAAAGGAAACATTCACAAATACACCAGCACTGCTACTAAGGAAGAAGTGACCAGGAACTCACAAGATCAGGCACATCGGGAAAGCTCTGCGTGATAAAGGAAACATTCACAAATACACCAGCACTGCTACAAAGGAGGGGGTGACCAGGAACTCACAAGATCAGGTACATGAGGGGAATCTCTGCATGATAAAGGAAACATTCACAAATACACCAGCACTGCTGCAAAGGACAGGGTGACCAGGAACTCACAAGATCAGACACATCGGGGATGCTCTGCGTGATAAATGAAACATTCACAAATACACCAGCACTGCTACAAAGGAGGGGGTGACCAGGAACTCACAAGATCAGGTACATCGGGGAAGCTCTGCATGATAAAGGATACATTCACAAATACACCAGCACTGCTACAAAGGAGGGGGTGACCAGGAACTCACAAGATCAGGTACATCGGGAAAGCTCGGCATGATAAAGCAAACATTCACAAATACATCAGCACTGCTACAAAGGAAGGAGTGACCAGGAACTCACAAGATCAGGCACATCGGGGATGCTCTGCATGATACAGCAAACATTCACAAATACACCAGCACTGCTGTAAAGGAAGGAGTGACCATGAACTCACAAGATCAGGCACATTGGGGATGCTCTGCATGATAAAGGAAACATTCACAAATACACCAGTACTGCTGTAAAGGAGGGGGTGACCAGGCACTCACAAGATCAGACACATCAGGGAAGCTCTGCATGATAAAGCAAACATTCACAAATACACCAGCACTGTTACAAAAGAGGTGATGACCAGGAACTCACAAGATCAGACACATCAGGGAAGCTCTGCGTGATAAAGGAAACATTCACAAATACACCAGCACTGCTACAAAGGACGGGTTGACCATGAACTCACAAGATCTGACACATCAGGGAAGCTCTGCGTGATAAAGGAAACATTCACAAATACACCAGCACTGCTACAAAAGAGGTGATGACCAGGAACTCACAAGATCAGACACATCAGGGAAGCTCTGCGTGATAAAGGAAACATTCACAAATACACCAGCACTGCTACAAAGGAGGGGGTGACCAGGAACTCACAAGATCAGGTACATCGGGAAAGCTCTGCATGATAAAGCAAACATTCACAAATACACCAGCACTGCTACAAAGGAAGGAGTGACCAGGAACTCACAAGATCAGGCACATCTGGGATGCTCTGCATGATAAAGGAAACATTCACAAATACACCAGCACTGCTACAAAGGAGGGGGAGACCAGGAACTCACAAGATCAGGTACATTGGGGAAGCTCTGCATGATAAAGGAAACATTCACAAATACACCAGCACTGCTACAAAGGAGGGGGTGACCAGGAACTCACAAGATCAGACACATCGGGGAAGCTCTGCGTGATAAAAGAAACATTCATAAATACACCAGCACTGCTGTAAAGGAAGGAGTGACCATGAACTCACAAGATCAGACACATCGGGGAAGCTCTGCATGATAAAGGAAACATTCACAAATACACCAGCACTGCTGTAAAGGAGGGGGTGACCAGTCACTCACAAGATCAGACACATCAGGGAAGCTCTGCATGATGAAGGAAACATTCACATATATACCAGCACTGCTACAAAGGAGGGGGTGACCAGGAACTCACAAGATCAGGTACATTGGGGAAGCTCTGCATGATAAAGGAAACATTCACAAATACACCAGCACTGCTACAAAGAAGGGGGTGACCAGGAACTCACAAGATCAGACACATTTGGGAAGCTCTTCATTATAAAGGAAACATTCACAAATACACCAGCACTGCTACAAAGAAGGGGGTGACCAGGAACTCACAAGATCAGGCACATCTGGGATGCTCTGCATGATAAAGGAAACATCCACAAATACACCAGCACTGCTACAAAGGAGGGGGTGACCAGGAACTCACAAGATCAGGTACATTGGGTAAGCTCTGCATGATAAAGGAAACATTCACAAATACACCAGCACTGCTACAAAGAAGGGGGTGACCAGGAACTCACAAGATCAGACACATTTGGGAAGCTCTTCATGATAAAGGAAACATTCACAAATACACTAGCACTCATACAAAGGAGGGAGTGACCAGGAACTCACAAGATCAGACACATCGGGGAAGCTCTGCATGATAAAGGACACATTCACATATATACCAGCACTGCTACAAAGGAGGGGGTGACGATGAACTCACATGATCAGGTACATCGGGGAAGCTCTGCATGATAAAGCAAACATTCACAAATACACCAGCACTGCTGTAAAGGAGGGAGTGACCAGGAACTCACAAGATCAGGTACATCGGGGAAGCTCTGCATGATGAAGTAAACATTCACAAATACACCAGCACTGCTACAAAAGAGGGGGTGGCCAGGAACTCACAAGATCAGGTACATCGGGGAAGCTCTGCATGATAAAGGAAACATTCACAAATACACCAGCACTGCTACAAAGAAAGGGTGACCAGGAACTCACAAGATCAGACACATCGGGGAAGCTCTGCGTGATAAAGTAAACATTCACAAATACACCAGCACTGCTACAAAGGAGGGGGTGACCAGGAACTCACAAGATCAGGTTCATCGGGGAAGCTCTGCATGATAAAGGAAACATTCACAAATACACCAGCACTGCTACAAAGAAAGGGTGACCAGGAACTCACAAGATCATACACATCGGGGAAGCTCTGCGTGATAAAGGAAACATTCACAAATACACCAGCACTGCTACAAAAGAGGTGATGACCAGGAACTCACAAGATCAGACACATCAGGGAAGCTCTGCGTGATAAAGGAAACATTCACAAATACACCAGCACTGCTACAAAGGAGGGGGTGACCAGGAACTCACAAGATCAGGTACATCGGGAAAGCTCTGCATGATAAAGCAAACATTCACAAATACACCAGCACTGCTACAAAGGAAGGAGTGACCAGGAACTCACAAGATAAGGCACATCGGGGATGCTCTGCATGATAAAGGAAACATTCACAAATACACCAGCACTGCTACAAAGGAGGGGGTGACCAGGAACTCACAAGATCAGGTACATCGGGGAAGCTCTGCATGATAAAGGAAACATTCACAATTACACCAGCACTGCTACAAAGGAAGGAGTGACCACAAACTCACAAGATCAGGCACATCGGGGAAGCTCTGCATGATAAAGGAAACATTCACAAATACACCAGCACTGCTACAAAGGAGGTGGTGACCAGGAACTCACAAGATCAGACACATCGGGGAAGCTCTGCGTGATAAAAGAGACATTCACTAATACACCAGCACTGCTGTAAAGGAAGGAGTGACCATGAACTCACAAGATCAGACACATCGGGAAGCTCTGCATGATAAAGGAAACATTCACAAATACACCAGCTATGCTGCAAAGGAGGGGTTGACCAGTCGCTCACAAGATCAGACACATCAGGGAAGCTCTGCATGATGAAGGAAACATGCACAAATACACTAACACTCCTACAAAGGAGGGAGTGACCAGGAACTCACAAGATCAGGTACATCGGGGAAGCTCTGCATGATAAAGGAAACATTCACAAATACACTAACACTCCTACAAAAGAGGGAGTGACCAGGAACTCACAAGATCAGGTACATCGGGGAAGCTCTGCATGATAAAGGAAACATTCACAAATACACCAGCACTGCTACAAAGAAAGGGTGACCAGGAACTCACAAAGTCAGACACATCGGGGAAGCTCTGCGTGATAAAGGAAACATCCACAAATACACCAGCACTGCTAAAAAAGAGGAGGCGAAAAGCCATTCACAAGATCAGACACATCGGGGTAGCTCTGCATGATAAAGGAAACATTCACAAATACACCAGCACTGCTACAAATGAAGGAGTGACCAGGAACTCACAAGATCAAGCACATTGGGGAAGCTCTGCGTGATAAAGGAAACATTCACAAATACACCAGCACTGCTACAAAGGAAGGAGTGACCAAGAACTCACAAGATCAGGCACATCGGGGGAGCTCTGCATGATAAAGGAAACATTCACAAATACACCAGCACTGCTACAAAGGAAGGAGTGACCAGGAACTCACAAGATCAGGCACATCGGGGAAGCTCTGCATGATAAAGGAAACATTCACAAATACACCAGCACTGCTACAAAGAAAGGGTGACCAGGAACTCACAAGATCAGGCACATCGGGGGAAGCTCTGCACGATAAAGGAAACATTCACAAATACACCAGCACTGCTACAAAGGAGGGGGTGACCAGGAACTCACAGGATCAGGTACATCAGGGGAAGCTCTGCATGATAAAGGAAACATTCACAAATACACCAGTACTGCTGTAAAGGACGAGGTGACCAGGAACTCACAAGATCAGACACATCGGGGAAGCTCTGCATGATAAAGGAAACATTCACAAATACACCAGCACTGCTACACAGGAGGTGGTGACCAGGAACTCACAAGATCAGACACATCGGGGAAGCTTTGCGTGATAAAGGAAACATTCACAAATACACCAGCACTGCTGCAAAGGAGGGGGTGTCCAGGAACTCACAAGATAAGGTACATCGGGAAAGCTCTGCATGATAAAGCAAACATTCACAAATACACCAGCACTGCTACAAAGGAAGGAGTGACCAGGAACTCACAAGATCAGGCACATCGGGGATGCTCTGCATGATAAAGCAAACATTCACAAATACACCAGCACTGCTGTAAAGGAAGGAGTGACCATGAACTCACAAGATCAGACACATCGGGGAAGCTCTGCATGATAAAGGAATAATTCACAAATACACCAGCACTGCTACAAAGGAAGGAGTGACCAGGAACTCAAAAGATCAGGCACATTGGGGATGCTCTGCATGATAAAGCAAACATTCACAAATACACCAGCACTGCTGTAAAGGAAGGAGTGACCATGAACTCACAAGATCAGACACATCAGGGAAGCTCTGCATGATAAAGGAAACATTCACAAATAAACCAGTACTGCTGTAAAGGAGGGGGTGACCAGGCACTCACAAGATCAGACACATCAGGGAAGCTCTGCATGATAAAGCAAACATTCACAAATACACCAGCACTGTTATAAAAGAGGTGATGACCAGGAACTCACAAGATCAGACACACCAGGGAAGCTCTGCGTGATAAAGGAAACATTCACAAATACACCAGCACTGCTACAAAGGACGGGGTGACCATGAACTCACAAGATCTGACACATCAGGGAAGCTCTGCGTGATAAAGGAAACATTCACAAATACACCAGCACTGCTACAAAAGAGGTGATGACCAGGAACTCACAAGATCAGACACATCAGGGAAGCTCTGCGTGATAAAGGAAACATTCACAAATACACCAGCACTGCTACAAAGGAGGGGGTGACCAGGAACTCACAAGATCAGGTACATCGGGAAAGCTCTGCATGATAAAGCAAACATTCACAAATACACCAGCACTGCTACAAAGGAAGGAGTGACCAGGAACTCACATGATCAGGCACATCTGGGATGCTCTGCATGATAAAGGAAACATTCACAAATACACCAGCACTGCTACAAAGGAGGGGGTGACCAGGAACTCACAAGATCAGGTACATTGGGGAAGCTCTGCATGATAAAGGAAACATTCACAAATACACCAGCACTGCTACAAAGGAGGGGGTGACCAGGAACTCACAAGATCAGACACATCGGGGAAGCTCTGCGTGATAAAAGAAACATTCATAAATACACCAGCACTGCTGTAAAGGAAGGAGTGACCATGAACTCACAAGATCAGACACATCGGGGAAGCTCTGCATGATAAAGGAAACATTCACAAATACACCAGCACTGCTGTAAAGGAGGGGGTGACCAGTCACTCACAAGATCAGACACATCAGGGAAGCTCTGCATGATGAAGGAAACATTCACATATATACCAGCACTGCTACAAAGGAGGGGGTGACCAGGAACTCACAAGATCAGGTACATTGGGGAAGCTCTTCATGATAAAGGAAACATTCACAAATACACCAGCACTGCTACAAAGAAGGGGGTGACCAGGAACTCACAAGATCAGGCACATCTGGGATGCTCTGCATGATAAAGGAAACATTCACAAATACACCAGCACTGCTACAAAGGAGGGGGTGACCAGGAACTCACAAGATCATGTACATTGGGGAAGCTCTGCATGATAAAGGAAACATTCACAAATACACCAGCACTGCTACAAAGAAGGGGGTGACCAGGAACTCACAAGATCAGACACATTTGGGAAGCTCTTCATGATAAAGGAAACATTCACAAATACACTAGCACTCATACAAAGGAGGGAGTGACCAGGAACTCACAAGATCAGACACATCGGGGAAGCTCTGCATGATAAAGGACACATTCACATATATACCAGCACTGCTACAAAGGAGGGGGTGACCATGAACTCACATGATCAGGTACATCGGGGAAGCTCTGCATGATAAAGCAAACATTCACAAATACACCAGCACTGCTGTAAAGGAGGGGGTGGCCAGGAACTCACAAGATCAGGTACATCGGGGAAGCTCTGCATGATAAAGTAAACATTCACAAATACACCAGCACTGCTACAAAGGAGGGGGTGGCCAGGAACTCACAAGATCAGGTACATCGGGGAAGCTCTGCATGATAAAGGAAACATTCACAAATACACCAGCACTGCTACAAAGAAAGGGTGACCAGGAACTCACAAGATCAGACACATCGGGGAAGCTCTGCATGATAAAGGACACATTCACATATATACCAGCACTGCTACAAAGGAGGGGGTGACCATGAACTCACATGATCAGGTACATCGGGGAAGCTCTGCATGATAAAGCAAACATTCACAAATACACCAGCACTGCTGTAAAGGAGGGAGTGACCAGGAACTCACAAGATCAGGTACATCGGGGAAGCTCTGCATGATGAAGTAAACATTCACAAATACACCAGCACTGCTACAAAGGAGGGGGTGGCCAGGAACTCACAAGATCAGGTACATCGGGGAAGCTCTGCATGATAAAGGAAACATTCACAAATACACCAGCACTGCTACAAAGAAAGGGTGACCAGGAACTCACAAGATCAGACACATCGGGGAAGCTCTGCGTGATAAAGTAAACATTCACAAATACACCAGCACTGCTACAAAGGAGGGGGTGACCAGGAACTCACAAGAGCAGGTTCATCGGGGAAGCTCTGCATGATAAAGTAAACATTCACAAATACACCAGCACTGCTACAAAGAAAGGGTGACCAGGAACTCACAAGATCATACACATCGGGGAAGCTCTGCGTGATAAAGGAAACATTCACAAATACACCAGCACTGCTAAAAAAGAGGAGGCGACCAATTCACAAGATCAGACACATCGGGGTAGCTCTGCGTGATAAAGGAAACATTCACAAATGCACCAGCACTGCTACAAATCAAGGAGTGACCAGGAACTCACAAGATCAAGCACATCGGGGAAGCTCTGCGTGATAAAGGAAACATTCACAAATACACCAGCACTGCTACAAAGGAAGGAGTGACCAGGAACTCACAAGATCAGGCACATCGGGGAAGCTCTGCGTGATAAAGGAAACATTCTCAAATACACCAGCACTGCTACAAAGGAAGGAGTGACCAGGAACTCACAAGATCAGGTACATCGGGGGACACTCTGCATGATAAAGGAAACATTCACAAATACACCAGTACTGCTGTAAAGGACGGGGTGACCAGGAACTCACAAGATCAGACACATCGGGGAAGCTCTGCATGATAAAGGAAACATTCACAAATACACCAGCACTGCTACAAAGGAGGGGGTGACCAGTAACTCACAAGATCAGACACATCGGGGAAGCTCTGCATGATAAAGGAAACATTCACAAATACACCAGCACTGCTACACAGGAGGTGGTGACCAGGAACTCACAAGATCAGACACTTTAGGGAAGCTCTTCGTGATAAAGGAAACATTCACAAATACACCAGAACTGCTACAAAGGACGGGGTGACCATGAACTCACAAGATCAGACACATCAGGGAAGCTCTGCGTGATAAAGGAAACATTCACAAATACACCAGCACTGCTACAAAAGAGGTGATGACCAGGAACTCACAAGATCAGACACATCAGGGAAGCTCTGCGTGATAAAGGAAACATTCACAAATACACCAGCACTGCTACAAAGGAGGGGGTGACCAGGAACTCACAAGATCAGGTACATCGGGAAAGCTCTGCATGATAAAGCAAACATTCACAAATACACCAGCACTGCTACAAAGGAAGGAGTGACCAGGAACTCACAAGATAAGGCACATCGGGGATGCTCTGCATGATAAAGGAAACATTCACAAATACACCAGCACTGCTACAAAGGAGGGGGTGACCAGGAACTCACAAGATCAGGTACATCGGGGAAGCTCTGCATGATAAAGGAAACATTCACAATTACACCAGCACTGCTACAAAGGAAGGAGTGACCACAAACTCACAAGATCAGGCACATCGGGGAAGCTCTGCATGATAAAGGAAACATTCACAAATACACCAGCACTGCTACAAAGGAGGTGGTGACCAGGAACTCACAAGATCAGACACATCGGGGAAGCTCTGCGTGATAAAAGAGACATTCACAAATACACCAGCACTGCTGTAAAGGAAGGAGTGACCATGAACTCACAAGATCAGACACATCGGGAAGCTCTGCATGATAAAGGAAACATTCACAAATACACCAGCACTGCTGCAAAGGAGGGGTTGACCAGTCACTCACAAGATCAGACACATCAGGGAAGCTCTGCATGATGAAGGAAACATGCACAAATACACTAACACTCCTACAAAGGAGGGAGTGACCAGGAACTCACAAGATCAGGTACATCGGGGAAGCTCTGCATGATAAAGGAAACATTCACAAATACACTAACACTCCTACAGGAGGGAGTGACCAGGAACTCACAAGATCAGGTACATCGGGGAAGCTCTGCATGATAAAGGAAACATTCACAAATACACCAGCACTGCTACAAAGAAAGGGTGACCAGGAACTCACAAAGTCAGACACATCGGGGAAGCTCTGTGTGATAAAGGAAACATCCACAAATACACCAGCACTGCTAAAAAAGAGGAGGCGAAAAGCCATTCACAAGATCAGACACATCGGGGTAGCTCTGCATGATAAAGGAAACATTCACAAATACACCAGCACTGCTACAAATGAAGGAGTGACCAGGAACTCACAAGATCAAGCACATTGAGGAAGCTCTGCGTGATAAAGGAAACATTCACAAATACACCAGCACTGCTACAAAGGAAGGAGTGACCAAGAACTCACAAGATCAGGCACATCGGGGGAGCTCTGCATGATAAAGGAAACATTCACAAATACACCAGCACTGCTACAAAGGAAGGAGTGACCAGGAACTCACAAGATCAAGCACATTGAGGAAGCTCTGCGTGATAAAGGAAACATTCACAAATACACCAGCACTGCTACAAAGGAAGGAGTGACCAAGAACTCACAAGATCAGGCACATCGGGGGAGCTCTGCATGATAAAGGAAACATTCACAAATACACCAGCACTGCTACAAAGGAAGGAGTGACCAGGAACTCACAAGATCAGGCACATCGGGGAAGCTCTGCATGATAAAGGAAACATTCACAAATACACCAGCACTGCTACAAAGAAAGGGTGACCAGGAACTCACAAGATCAGGCACATCGGGGGAAGCTCTGCACGATAAAGGAAACATTCACAAATACACCAGCACTGCTACAAAGGAGGGGGTGACCAGGAACTCACAAGATCAGGCACATTGGGGATGCTCTGCATGATAAAGCAAACATTCACAAATACACCAGCACTGCTGTAAAGGAAGGAGTGACCATGAACTCACAAGATCAGACACATCAGGGAAGCTCTGCATGATAAAGGAAACATTCACAAATACACCAGTACTGCTGTAAAGGAGGGGGTGACCAGCCACTCACAAGATCAGACACATCAGGGAAGCTCTGCATGATAAAGCAAACATTCACAAATACAGCAGCACTGTTACAAAAGAGGTGATGACCAGGAACTCACAAGATCAGGCACAGCAGGGAAGCTCTGCGTGATAAAGGAAACATTCACAAATACACCAGCACTGCTACAAAGGACGGGGTGACCATGAACTCACAAGATCAGACACATCAGGAAAGCTCTGCGTGATAAAGGAAACATTCACAAATACACCAGCACTGCTACAAAAGAGGTGATGACCAGGAACTCACAAGATCAGACACATCAGGGAAGCTCTGCGTGATAAAGGAAACATTCACAAATACACCAGCACTGCTACAAAGGAGGGGGTCACCAGGAACTCACAAGAACAGGTACATCTGGAAAGCTCTGCATGATAAAGCAAACATTCACAAATACACCAGCACTGCTACAAAGGAAGGAGTGACCAGGAACTCACAAGATCAGGCACATCGGGGATGCTCTGCATGATAAAGGAAACATTCACAAAAACACCAGCACTGCTACAAAGGAGGGGGTGACCAGGAACTCACAAGATCAGGTACATCGGGGAAGCACTGCATGATAAAGGAAACATTCACAATTACACCAGCACTGCTACAAAGGAAGGAGTGACCACAAACTCACAAGATCAGGCACATCGGGGAAGCTCTGCATGATAAAGGAAACATTCACAAATACACCAGCACTGCTACAAAGGAGGGGGTGACCAGGAACTCACAAGATCAGACACATCGGGGGAGCTCTGCGTGATAAAAAGAAACATTCACAAATACACCAGCACTGCTGTAAAGGAAGGAGTGACCATGAACTCACAAGAACAGACACATCGGGGAAGCTCTGCATGATAAAGGAAACATTCACAAATACACTAACACTCCTACAGGAGGGAGTGACCAGGAACTCACAAGATCAGGTACATCGGGGAAGCTCTGCATGATAAAGGAAACATTCACAAATACACCAGCACTGCTACAAAGAAAGGGTGACCAGGAACTCACAAAGTCAGACACATCGGGGAAGCTCTGTGTGATAAAGGAAACATCCACAAATACACCAGCACTGCTAAAAAAGAGGAGGCGAAAAGCCATTCACAAGATCAGACACATCGGGGTAGCTCTGCATGATAAAGGAAACATTCACAAATACACCAGCACTGCTACAAATGAAGGAGTGACCAGGAACTCACAAGATCAAGCACATTGAGGAAGCTCTGCGTGATAAAGGAAACATTCACAAATACACCAGCACTGCTACAAAGGAAGGAGTGACCAAGAACTCACAAGATCAGGCACATCGGGGGAGCTCTGCATGATAAAGGAAACATTCACAAATACACCAGCACTGCTACAAAGGAAGGAGTGACCAGGAACTCACAAGATCAAGCACATTGAGGAAGCTCTGCGTGATAAAGGAAACATTCACAAATACACCAGCACTGCTACAAAGGAAGGAGTGACCAAGAACTCACAAGATCAGGCACATCGGGGGAGCTCTGCATGATAAAGGAAACATTCACAAATACACCAGCACTGCTACAAAGGAAGGAGTGACCAGGAACTCACAAGATCAGGCACATCGGGGAAGCTCTGCATGATAAAGGAAACATTCATAAATACACCAGCACTGCTACAAAGAAAGGGTGACCAGGAACTCACAAGATCAGGCACATCGGGGGAAGCTCTGCACGATAAAGGAAACATTCACAAATACACCAGCACTGCTACAAAGGAGGGGGTGACCAGGAACTCACAAGATCAGGCACATTGGGGATGCTCTGCATGATAAAGCAAACATTCACAAATACACCAGCACTGCTGTAAAGGAAGGAGTGACCATGAACTCACAAGATCAGACACATCAGGGAAGCTCTGCATGATAAAGGAAACATTCACAAATACACCAGTACTGCTGTAAAGGAGGGGGTGACCAGCCACTCACAAGATCAGACACATCAGGGAAGCTCTGCATGATAAAGCAAACATTCACAAATACAGCAGCACTGTTACAAAAGAGGTGATGACCAGGAACTCACAAGATCAGGCACAGCAGGGAAGCTCTGCGTGATAAAGGAAACATTCACAAATACACCAGCACTGCTACAAAGGACGGGGTGACCATGAACTCACAAGATCAGACACATCAGGAAAGCTCTGCGTGATAAAGGAAACATTCACAAATACACCAGCACTGCTACAAAAGAGGTGATGACCAGGAACTCACAAGATCAGACACATCAGGGAAGCTCTGCGTGATAAAGGAAACATTCACAAATACACCAGCACTGCTACAAAGGAGGGGGTCACCAGGAACTCACAAGAACAGGTACATCTGGAAAGCTCTGCATGATAAAGCAAACATTCACAAATACACCAGCACTGCTACAAAGGAAGGAGTGACCAGGAACTCACAAGATCAGGCACATCGGGGATGCTCTGCATGATAAAGGAAACATTCACAAAAACACCAGCACTGCTACAAAGGAGGGGGTGACCAGGAACTCACAAGATCAGGTACATCGGGGAAGCACTGCATGATAAAGGAAACATTCACAATTACACCAGCACTGCTACAAAGGAAGGAGTGACCACAAACTCACAAGATCAGGCACATCGGGGAAGCTCTGCATGATAAAGGAAACATTCACAAATACACCAGCACTGTTACAAAGGAGGGGGTGACCAGGAACTCACAAGATCAGACACATCGGGGGAGCTCTGCGTGATAAAAAGAAACATTCACAAATACACCAGCACTGCTGTAAAGGAAGGAGTGACCATGAACTCACAAGATCAGACACATCGGGGATGCTCTGCATGATAAAGGAAACATTCACAATTACACCAGCACTGCTACAAAGGAAGGAGTGACCACGAACTCACAAGATCAGGCACATCGGGGAAGCTCTGCATGATAAAGGAAACATTCACAAATACACCAGCACTGCTACAAAGAAAGGGTGACCAGGAACTCACAAGATCAGGCACATCGGGGGAAGCTCTGCACGATAAAGGAAACATTCACAAATACACCAGCACTGCTATAAAGGAGGGGGTGACCAGGAACTCACAGGATCAGGTACATCAGGGGAAGCTCTGCATGATAAAGGAAACATTCACAAATACACCAGTACTGCTGTAAAGGACGAGGTGACCAGGAACTCACAAGATCAGACACATCGGGGAAGCTTTGTGTGATAAAGGAAACATTCACAAATACACCAGCACTGCTGCAAAGGAGGGGGTGACCAGGAACTCATAAGATCAGGTACATCGGGAAAGCTCTGCATGATAAAGCAAACATTCACAAATACACCAGCACTGCTACAAAGGAAGGAGTGACCAGGAACTCACAAGATCAGGCACATCGAGGATGCTCTGCATGATAAAGCAAACATTCACAAATACACCAGCACTGCTGTAAAGGAAGGAGTGACCATGAACTCACAAGATCAGACACATCGGGGAAGCTCTGCATGATAAAGGAATAAGTCACAAATACACCAGCACTGCTACAAAGGAAGGAGTGACCAGGAACTCACAAGATCAGGCACATTGGGGTTGCTCTGCATGAAAAAGCAAACATTCACAAATACACCAGCACTGCTGTAAAGGAAGGAGTGACCATGAACTCACAAGATCAGACACATCAGGGAAGCTCTGCATGATAAAGGAAACATTCAAAAATACACCAGTACTGCTGTAAAGGAGGGGGTGACCAGGCACTCACAAGATCAGACACATCAGGGAAGCTCTGCATGATAAAGCAAACATTCACAAATACAGCAGCACTGTTACAAAAGAGGTGATGACCAGGAACTCACAAGATCAGACACATCAGGGAAGCTCTGCGTGATAAAGGAAACATTCACAAATACACCAGCACTGCTACAAAGGACGGGGTGACCATGAACTCACAAGATCAGACACATCAGGGAAGTTCTGCGTGATAAAGGAAACATTCACAAATACACCAGCACTGCTACAAAGGAGGGGGTCACCAGGAACTCACAAGATCAGGTACATCTGGAAAGCTCTGCATGATAAAGCAAACATTCACAAATACACCAGCACTGCTACAAAGGAAGGAGTGACCAGGAACTCACAAGATCAGGCACATTGGGGATGCTCTGCATGATAAAGGAAACATTCACAAATACACCAGCACTGCTACAAAGGAGGGTTTGACCAGGAACTCACAAGATCAGGTACATCGGGGAAGCTCTGCATGATAAAGGAAACATTCACAATTACACCAGCACTGCTACAAAGGAAGGAGTGACCACGAACTCACAAGATCAGGCACATCGGGGAAGCTCTGCATGATAAAGGAAACATTCACAAATACACCAGCACTGCTACAAAGGAGGGGGTGACCAGGAACTCACAAGATCAGACACATTGGGGAAGCTCTGCGTGATAAAAGAAAGATTCACAAATACACCAGCACTGCTGTAAAGGAAGGAGTGACCATGAACTCACAAGATCAGACACATCGGGGAAGCTCTGCATGATAAAGGACACATTCACAAATACACCAGCACTGCTGTAAAATAGGGGGTGACCAGTCACTCACAAGATCAGACTCATCAGGGAAGCTCTGCATGATGAAGGAAACATTCACAAATACACCAGCACAGCTACAAAGGAGGGGGTGACCAGGAACTCACAAGGTCAGACACATCGGGGAAGCTCTGCATGATAAAGGAAACATTCACAAATACACTAGCACTCCTACAAAGGAGGGAGTGACCAGGAACTCACAAGATCAGACACATCGGGGAAGCTCTGCATGATAAAGGACACATTCACAAATATACCAGCACTGCTACAAAGGAGGGGGTGACCATGAACTCAAATGATCAGGTACATCGGGGAAGCTCTGCATGATAAAGCAAACATTCACAAATACACCATCACTGCTGTAAAGGAGGGAGTGACCAGGAACTCACAAGATCAGGTACATCAGGGAAGCTCTGCATGATAAAGGAAACATGCACAAATACACCAGCACTGTTACAAAGGAGGGGGTGACCAGGAACTCACAAGATCAGACACATCGGGGAAGCTCTGCATGATAAAGGACACATTCACAAATATACCAGCACTGCTACAAAGGAGGGGGTGACCATGAACTCACATGATCAGGTACATCGGGGAAGCTCTGCATGGTAAAGCAAACATTCACAAATACACCAGCAGTGCTGTAAAGGAGGGAGTGACCAGGAACTCATAAGATCAGGTACATCGGGGAAGCTCTGCATGATAAAGCAAACATTCACAAATACACCAGCACTGCTGTAAAGGAGGGAGTGACCAGGAACTCACAAGATCAGGTACATCAGTGAAGCTCTGCGTGATAAAGTAAACATTCACAAATACACCAGCACTGCTACAAAGGAGGGGGTGACCAGGAACTTACAAGATCAGGTACATCGGGGAAGCTCTGCATGATAAAGGAAACATTCACAAATACACCAGCACTGCTAAAAAGAAAGGGTGACCAGGAACTCACAAGATCAGACACATCGGGGAAGCTCTGCGTGATAAAGGAAACATTCACAAATACACCAGCACTGCTAAAAAAGAGGAGGCGACCAGCCATTCACAAGATCAGACACATCGGGGTAGCTCTGCGTGATAAAGGAAACATTCACAAATACACCAGCACTGCTACAAAGGAAGGAGTGACCAGGAACGCACAAGATCAAGCACATCGGGGAAGCTCTGCGTGATAAAGGAAACATTCACAAATACACCAGCACTGCTACAAAGGAAGGAGTGACCAGGGACTCACAAGATCAGGCACATCGGGGAAGCTCTGCGTGATAAAGGAAACATTCACAAATACACCAGCACTGCTACAAAGGAAGGAATGACCAGGAATTCACAAGATCAGGCACATCGGGGAAGCTCTGCGTAATAAATGAAACATTCACAAATACACCAGCACTGCTACAAAGAAAGGGTGACCAGGAACTCACAAGATCAGGCACATCGGGGATGCTCTGCATGATAAAGGAAACATTCACAAATACACCAGCACTGCTACAAAGAAAGGGTGACCAGGAACTCACAAGATCAGACACATTTGGGAAGCTCTGCATGATAAAGCAAACATTCAGAAATACACCAGCACTGCTACAAAGAAAGTGTGACCAGGAACTCACAAGATCAGACACATCGGGGAAGCTCTGCATGATAAAGGAAACATTCACAAATACAACAGCACTGCTACAAAGGAGGGGGTGACCAGGAACTCACAAGATCAGACACATCGGGGAAGCTCTGCATGATAAAGGAAACATTCACAAATACACCAGCACTGCTACAAAGAAAGGGTGACCAGGAACTCACAAGATCATGCACATCGGGGAAGCTCTGCACGATAAAAGAAACATTCACAAATACACTAGCACTGCTACAAAGAAAGGGTGACCGGGAACTCACAAGATCAGGCACATCGGGGATGCTCTGCATGATGAAGGAAACATTCACAAATACACCAGCACTGCTACACGGGAGGTTGTGACCAGGAACTCACAAGATCAGATACATCGGGAAGCTCTGCATGATAAAGGAAACATTCACAAATACACCAGCACTGCTACAAAGGAAGGAGTGAGCAGGAACTCACAAGATCATGCACATCGGGGAAGCTCTGCGTGATAAAGGAAACATTCACAAATACTCCAGCACTGCTACAAAGAAAGGGTGACCAGGAACTCACAAGATCAGACACATCGGGGAAGCTCTGCATGATAAAGCAAACATTCACAAATACACCAGCACTGCTACAAAGAAAGGGTGACCAGGAACTCACAAGATCAGACACATCGGGGAAGCTCTGCATGATAAAGGAAACATTCACAAATACACCAGCACTGTTACAAAGGAGGGAGTGACCAGGAACTCACAAGATCAGGTACATCGGGGAAGCTCTGCATGATAAAGCAAACATTCACAAATACACCAGCACTGCTACAAAGAAAGGGTGACCAGGAACTCACAAGATCAGAAACATCGGGGAAGCTCTACATGATAAAGGAAAAATTCACAAATACACCAGCACTCCTACAAAGGACGGGGTGACCAGGAACTCACAAGATCAGGTACATCGGGGAAGCTCTGCATGATAAAGCAAACATTCACAAATACACCAGCACTGTTACAAAGGAGGGAGTGACCAGGAACTCACAAGATCAGGTACATCGGGGAAGCTCTGCATGATGAAGGAAACATTCACAAATACACCAGCACTGTTACAAAGGAGGGAGTGACCAGGAACTCACAAGATCAGGTACATCGGGGAACCTCTGCATGATAAAGCAAACATTCACAAATACACCAGCACTGCTACAAAGAAAGGGTGACCAGGAACTTACAAGATCAGAAACATCGGGGAAGCTCTACATGATAAAGGAAAAATTCACAAATACACCAGCACTCCTACAAAGGATGGGGTGACCAGGAACTCACAAGATCAGGTACATCGGGGAAGCTCTGCATGATAAAGGAAACATTCACAAATACACCAGCACTCCTACAAAGGACGGGGTGACCAGGAACTCACAAGATCAGCCACTTCGGGGAAGCTCTGCATGATAAAGGAAACATTCCCAAATACACCAGCACTGCTACAAAGGAGGGGGTGACCAGGAACTCACAAGATCAGACACATCGGGGAAGCTCTGCATGATAAAGGAAACATTCACAAATACACCAGCACTGCTACAAAGAAAGGGTGACCAGGAACTCACATGATCAGGCACATCGGGGAAGCTCTGCATGATAAAGGAAACCTTCACAAATACACCATCACTGCTACAAAGAAAGGGTGACCAGGAACGCACAAGATCAGGCACATCGGGGGAAGCTCTGCACGATAAAGGAAACATTCACAAATACACCAGCACTGCTACAAATGAGGGGGTGCCCAGGAACTCACAAGATCAGGTACATTGGGGGACACTCTGCATGATAAAGGAAACATTCACAAATACAACAGTACTGCTGTAAAGGACGGGGTGACCAGGAACTCACAAGATCAGACACATCGGGGAAGCTCTGCATGATAAAGGAAACATTCACAAATACACCAGCACTGCTACAAAGGAGGGGGTGACCAGTAACTCACAAGATCAGACACATCGGGGAAGCTCTGCATGATAAAGGAAACATTCACAAATACACCAGCACTGCTACTCAGGAGGTGGTGACCAGGAACTCACAAGATCAGACACATCGGGGAAGCTTGGCGTGATAAAGGAAACATTCACAAATACACCAGCACTGCTGCAAAGGACGGGGTGACCAGGAATTCACAAGATCAGACACATCGGGGAAGCTCTGCGTGATAAAGGAAACATTCACAAATACACCAGCACTGCTACAAAGGAGGGGGTGACCAGGAACTCACAAGATCAGACACATCGGGGAAGCTCTGCATGATAAAGGAAACATTCACAAATACACCAGCACTGCTACAAAGGAGGGGGTGACCAGGAACTCACAAGATCAGACACATCGAGGAAGCTCTGCATGATAAAAGAAACATTCACAAATACACCAGCACTGCTACAAAGAAAGGGTGACCAGGAACTCACATGATCAGGCACATCGGGGAAGCTCTGCATGATAAAGGAAACCTTCACAAATACACCAGCACTGCTACAAAGAAAGGGTGACCAGGAACGCACAAGATCAGGCACATCGGGGGAAGCTCTGCACGATAAAGGAAACATTCACCAATACACCAGCACTGCTACAAAGGAGGGGGTGACCAGGAACTCACAAGATCAGGTACATTGGGGGACACTCTGCATGATAAAGGAAACATTCACAAATACACCAGTACTGCTGTAAAGGACGGGGTGACCAGGATCTCACAAGATCAGACACATCGGGGAAGCTCTGCATGATAAAGGAAACATTCACAAATACACCAGCACTGCTACAAAGGAGGGGGTGACCAGTAACTCACAAGATCAGACACATCGGGGAAGCTCTGCATGATAAAGGAAACATTCACAAATACACCAGCACTGCTACTCAGGAGGTGGTGACCAGGAACTCACAAGATCAGACACATCGGGGAAGCTTGGCGTGATAAAGGAAACATTCACAAATACACCAGCACTGCTGCAAAGGACGGGGTGACCAGGAACTCACAAGATCAGACACATCGGGGAAGCTCTGCGTGATAAAGGAAACATTCACAAATACACCAGCACTGCTACAAAGGAGGGGGTGACCAGGAACTCACAAGATCAGACACATCGGGGAAGCTCTGCATGATAAAGGAAACATTCACAAATACACCAGCACTGCTACAAAGGAGGGGGTGACCAGGAACTCACAAGATCAGACACATCGGGGAAGCTCTGCATGATAAAGGAAACATTCACAAATACACCAGCACTGCTACACAGGAGGTGGTGACCAGGAACTCACAAGATCAGGTACATCGGGGAAGCTCTGCATGATAAAGGAAACATTCAGAAATACACCAGCACTGCTACAAAGAAGGGGGTGACCAGGAACTCACAAGATCAGGTACATCAGGGAAGCTCTTCATGATAAAGGAAACATTCACAAATAGACCAGCACTGCTACAAAGAAAGGGTGACCAGGAACTCACAAGATCAGGCACATCGGGGAAGCTCTGCATGATAAAGGAAACATTCACAAATACACCAGCACTGCTACACAGGAGGTGGTGATCAGGAACTCACAAGATCAGGTACATCAGGGATGCTCTGCATTATAAAGGAAACATTCACAAATACACCAGCACTGCTACAAAGGAGGGGGTGATCAGGAACTCGCAAGATCAGGCACATCGGGGAAGCTCTGCATGATAAAGGAAACATTCACAAATACACCAGCACTGCTGCAAAGGAGGGGGTGACCAGGAACTCACAAGATCAGGTACATCGGGGGAAGCTCTGCATGATAAAGGAAACATTCACAAATACACCAGTACTGCTGCAAAGGACGGGGTGACCAGGAACTCACAAGATCAGACACATCGGGGAAGCTCTGCATGATGAAGGAAACATTCACAAATACACCAGCACTGCTACAAAGGAGGTGGTGACCAGGAACTCACAAGATCAGACACATCGGGGAAGCTCTGCGTGATAAAGGAAACATTCACAAATGCACCAGCACTGCTGCAAAGGACGGGGTGACCAGGAACTCACAAGATCAGACGCATCGGGGAAGCTCTGCGTGATAAAGGAAACATTCACAAATACACCAGCACTGCTACAAAGGAGGGGGTGACCAGGAACTCACAAGATCAGACGCATCGGGGAAGCTCTGCATGATAAAGGGAACATTCACAAATACGGCAGCACTGCTACAAAGGAGGGAGTGACCAGGAACTCACAAGATCAGACACATCGGGGAAGCTCTGCATGATAAAGGAAACATTCACAAATACACCAGCACTGCTACAAAGGAGGGGGTGACCAGGAACTCACAAGATCAGACACATCGGGGAAGCTTTGTGTGATAAAGGAAACATTCACAAATACACCAGCACTGCTGCAAAGGAGGGGGTGACCAGGAACTCACAAGATCAGGTACATTGGGGATGCTCTGCATGATAAAGCAAACATTCACAAATACACCAGCACTGCTGTAAAGGAAGGAGTGACCATGAACTCACAAGATCAGACACATCAGGGAAGCTCTGCATGATAAAGGAAACATTCACAAATACACCAGTACTGCTGTAAAGGAGGGGGTGACCAGCCACTCACAAGATCAGACACATCAGGGAAGCTCTGCATGATAAAGCAAACATTCACAAATACAGCAGCACTGTTACAAAAGAGGTGATGACCAGGAACTCACAAGATCAGGCACAGCAGGGAAGCTCTGCGTGATAAAGGAAACATTCACAAATACACCAGCACTGCTACAAAGGACGGGGTGACCATGAACTCACAAGATCAGACACATCAGGAAAGCTCTGCGTGATAAAGGAAACATTCACAAATACACCAGCACTGCTACAAAAGAGGTGATGACCAGGAACTCACAAGATCAGACACATCAGGGAAGCTCTGCGTGATAAAGGAAACATTCACAAATACACCAGCACTGCTACAAAGGAGGGGGTCACCAGGAACTCACAAGAACAGGTACATCTGGAAAGCTCTGCATGATAAAGCAAACATTCACAAATACACCAGCACTGCTACAAAGGAAGGAGTGACCAGGAACTCACAAGATCAGGCACATCGGGGATGCTCTGCATGATAAAGGAAACATTCACAAAAACACCAGCACTGCTACAAAGGAGGGGGTGACCAGGAACTCACAAGATCAGGTACATCGGGGAAGCACTGCATGATAAAGGAAACATTCACAATTACACCAGCACTGCTACAAAGGAAGGAGTGACCACAAACTCACAAGATCAGGCACATCGGGGAAGCTCTGCATGATAAAGGAAACATTCACAAATACACCAGCACTGCTACAAAGGAGGGGGTGACCAGGAACTCACAAGATCAGACACATCGGGGGAGCTCTGCGTGATAAAAAGAAACATTCACAAATACACCAGCACTGCTGTAAAGGAAGGAGTGACCATGAACTCACAAGATCAGACACATCGGGGATGCTCTGCATGATAAAGGAAACATTCACAATTACACCAGCACTGCTACAAAGGAAGGAGTGACCACGAACTCACAAGATCAGGCACATCGGGGAAGCTCTGCATGATAAAGGAAACATTCACAAATACACCAGCACTGCTACAAAGAAAGGGTGACCAGGAACTCACAAGATCAGGCACATCGGGGGAAGCTCTGCACGATAAAGGAAACATTCACAAATACACCAGCACTGCTATAAAGGAGGGGGTGACCAGGAACTCACAGGATCAGGTACATCAGGGGAAGCTCTGCATGATAAAGGAAACATTCACAAATACACCAGTACTGCTGTAAAGGACGAGGTGACCAGGAACTCACAAGATCAGACACATCGGGGAAGCTTTGTGTGATAAAGGAAACATTCACAAATACACCAGCACTGCTGCAAAGGAGGGGGTGACCAGGAACTCACAAGATCAGGTACATCGGGAAAGCTCTGCATGATAAAGCAAACATTCACAAATACACCAGCACTGCTACAAAGGAAGGAGTGACCAGGAACTCACAAGATCAGGCACATCGAGGATGCTCTGCATGATAAAGCAAACATTCACAAATACACCAGCACTGCTGTAAAGGAAGGAGTGACCATGAACTCACAAGATCAGACACATCGGGGAAGCTCTGCATGATAAAGGAATAAGTCACAAATACACCAGCACTGCTACAAAGGAAGGAGTGACCAGGAACTCACAAGATCAGGCACATTGGGGATGCTCTGCATGAAAAAGCAAACATTCACAAATACACCAGCACTGCTGTAAAGGAAGGAGTGACCATGAACTCACAAGATCAGACACATCAGGGAAGCTCTGCATGATAAAGGAAACATTCAAAAATACACCAGTACTGCTGTAAAGGAGGGGGTGACCAGGCACTCACAAGATCAGACACATCAGGGAAGCTCTGCATGATAAAGCAAACATTCACAAATACAGCAGCACTGTTACAAAAGAGGTGATGACCAGGAACTCACAAGATCAGACACATCAGGGAAGCTCTGCGTGATAAAGGAAACATTCACAAATACACCAGCACTGCTACAAAGGACGGGGTGACCATGAACTCACAAGATCAGACACATCAGGGAAGCTCTGCGTGATAAAGGAAACATTCACAAATACACCAGCACTGCTACAAAGGAGGGGGTCACCAGGAACTCACAAGATCAGGTACATCTGGAAAGCTCTGCATGATAAAGCAAACATTCACAAATACACCAGCACTGCTACAAAGGAAGGAGTGACCAGGAACTCACAAGATCAGGCACATTGGGGATGCTCTGCATGATAAAGGAAACATTCACAAATACACCAGCACTGCTACAAAGGAGGGTTTGACCAGGAACTCACAAGATCAGGTACATCGGGGAAGCTCTGCATGATAAAGGAAACATTCACAAATACACCAGCACTGCTACAAAGGAGGGGGTGACCAGGAACTCACAAGATCAGACACATTGGGGAAGCTCTGCGTGATAAAAGAAAGATTCACAAATACACCAGCACTGCTGTAAAGGAAGGAGTGACCATGAACTCACAAGATCAGACACATCGGGGAAGCTCTGCATGATAAAGGACACATTCACAAATACACCAGCACTGCTGTAAAATAGGGGGTGACCAGTCACTCACAAGATCAGACTCATCAGGGAAGCTCTGCCTGATGAAGGAAACATTCACAAATACACCAGCACAGCTACAAAGGAGGGGGTGACCAGGAACTCACAAGGTCAGACACATCGGGGAAGCTCTGCATGATAAAGGAAACATTCACAAATACACTAGCACTCCTACAAAGGAGGGAGTGACCAGGAACTCACAAGATCAGACACATCGGGGAAGCTCTGCATGATAAAGGACACATTCACAAATATACCAGCACTGCTACAAAGGAGGGGGTGACCATGAACTCAAATGATCAGGTACATCGGGGAAGCTCTGCATGATAAAGCAAACATTCACAAATACACCATCACTGCTGTAAAGGAGGGAGTGACCAGGAACTCACAAGATCAGGTACATCAGGGAAGCTCTGCATGATAAAGGAAACATGCACAAATACACCAGCACTGTTACAAAGGAGGGGGTGACCAGGAACTCACAAGATCAGACACATCGGGGAAGCTCTGCATGATAAAGGACACATTCACAAATATACCAGCACTGCTACAAAGGAGGGGGTGACCATGAACTCACATGATCAGGTACATCGGGGAAGCTCTGCATGGTAAAGCAAACATTCACAAATACACCAGCACTGCTGTAAAGGAGGGAGTGACCAGGAACTCATAAGATCAGGTACATCGGGGAAGCTCTGCATGATAAAGCAAACATTCACAAATACACCAGCACTGCTGTAAAGGAGGGAGTGACCAGGAACTCACAAGATCAGGTACATCAGTGAAGCTCTGCGTGATAAAGTAAACATTCACAAATACACCAGCACTGCTACAAAGGAGGGGGTGACCAGGAACTCACAAGATCAGGTACATCGGGGAAGCTCTGCATGATAAAGGAAACATTCACAAATACACCAGCACTGCTAAAAAGAAAGGGTGACCAGGAACTCACAAGATCAGACACATCGGGGAAGCTCTGCGTGATAAAGGAAACATTCACAAATACACCAGCACTGCTAAAAAAGAGGAGGCGACCAGCCATTCACAAGATCAGACACATCGGGGTAGCTCTGCGTGATAAAGGAAACATTCACAAATACACCAGCACTGCTACAAAGGAAGGAGTGACCAGGAACGCACAAGATCAAGCACATCGGGGAAGCTCTGCGTGATAAAGGAAACATTCACAAATACACCAGCACTGCTACAAAGGAAGGAGTGACCAGGGACTCACAAGATCAGGCACATCGGGGAAGCTCTGCGTGATAAAGGAAACATTCACAAATACACCAGCACTGCTACAAAGGAAGGAATGACCAGGAATTCACAAGATCAGGCACATCGGGGAAGCTTTGCATAGTAAACGAAACATTCACAAATACACCAGCACTGCTACAAAGAAAGGGTGACCAGGAACTCACAAGATCAGGCACATCGGGGATGCTCTGCATGATAAAGGAAACATTCACAAATACACCAGCACTGCTACAAAGAAAGGGTGACCAGGAACTCACAAGATCAGACACATTTGGGAAGCTCTGCATGATAAAGCAAACATTCAGAAATACACCAGCACTGCTACAAAGAAAGTGTGACCAGGAACTCACAAGATCAGACACATCGGGGAAGCTCTGCATGATAAAGGAAACATTCACAAATACAACAGCACTGCTACAAAGGAGGGGGTGACCAGGAACTCACAAGATCAGACACATCGGGGAAGCTCTGCATGATAAAGGAAACATTCACAAATACACCAGCACTGCTACAAAGAAAGGGTGACCAGGAACTCACAAGATCATGCACATCGGGGAAGCTCTGCATGATAAAAGAAACATTCACAAATACACCAGCACTGCTACAAAGAAAGGGTGACCGGGAACTCACAAGATCAGGCACATCGGGGATGCTCTGCATGATGAAGGAAACATTCACAAATACACCAGCACTGCTACACGGGAGGTGGTGACCAGGAACTCACAAGATCAGATACATCGGGAAGCTCTGCATGATAAAGGAAACATTCACAAATACACCAGCACTGCTACAAAGGAAGGAGTGAGCAGGAACTCACAAGATCATGCACATCGGGGAAGCTCTGCGTGATAAAGGAAACATTCACAAATACTCCAGCACTGCTACAAAGAAAGGGTGACCAGGAACTCACAAGATCAGACACATCGGGGAAGCTCTGCATGATAAAGCAAACATTCACAAATACACCAGCACTGCTACAAAGAAAGGGTGACCAGGAACTCACAAGATCAGACACATCGGGGAAGCTCTGCATGATAAAGGAAACATTCACAAATACACCAGCACTGTTACAAAGGAGGGAGTGACCAGGAACTCACAAGATCAGGTACATCGGGGAAGCTCTGCATGATAAAGCAAACATTCACAAATACACCAGCACTGCTACAAAGAAAGGGTGACCAGGAACTCACAAGATCAGAAACATCGGGGAAGCTCTACATGATAAAGGAAAAATTCACAAATACACCAGCACTCCTACAAAGGACGGGGTGACCAGGAACTCACAAGATCAGGTACATCGGGGAAGCTCTGCATGATAAAGCAAACATTCACAAATACACCAGCACTGTTACAAAGGAGGGAGTGACCAGGAACTCACAAGATCAGGTACATCGGGGAAGCTCTGCATGATAAAGGAAACATTCACAAATACACCAGCACTGTTACAAAGGAGGGAGTGACCAGGAACTCACAAGATCAGGTACATCGGGGAACCTCTGCATGATAAAGCAAACATTCACAAATACACCAGCACTGCTACAAAGAAAGGGTGACCAGGAACTTACAAGATCAGAAACATCGGGGAAGCTCTACATGATAAAGGAAAAATTCACAAATACACCAGCACTCCTACAAAGGACGGGGTGACCAGGAACTCACAAGATCAGGTACATCGGGGAAGCTCTGCATGATAAAGGAAACATTCACAAATACACCAGCACTCCTACAAAGGACGGGGTGACCAGGAACTCACAAGATCAGCCACTTCGGGGAAGCTCTGCATGATAAAGGAAACATTCCCAAATACACCAGCACTGCTACAAAGGAGGGGGTGACCAGGAACTCACAAGATCAGACACATCGGGGAAGCTCTGCATGATAAAGGAAACATTCACAAATACACCAGCACTGCTACAAAGAAAGGGTGACCAGGAACTCACATGATCAGGCACATCGGGGAAGCTCTGCATGATAAAGGAAACCTTCACAAATACACCAGCACTGCTACAAAGAAAGGGTGACCAGGAACGCACAAGATCAGGCACATCGGGGGAAGCTCTGCACGATAAAGGAAACATTCACAAATACACCAGCACTGCTACAAATGAGGGGGTGCCCAGGAACTCACAAGATCAGGTACATTGGGGGACACTCTGCATGATAAAGGAAACATTCACAAATACAACAGTACTGCTGTAAAGGACGGGGTGACCAGGAACTCACAAGATCAGACACATCGGGGAAGCTCTGCATGATAAAGGAAACATTCACAAATACACCAGCACTGCTACAAAGGAGGGGGTGACCAGTAACTCACAAGATCAGACACATCGGGGAAGCTCTGCATGATAAAGGAAACATTCACAAATACACCAGCACTGCTACTCAGGAGGTGGTGACCAGGAACTCACAAGATCAGACACATCGGGGAAGCTTGGCGTGATAAAGGAAACATTCACAAATACACCAGCACTGCTGCAAAGGACGGGGTGACCAGGAATTCACAAGATCAGACACATCGGGGAAGCTCTGCGTGATAAAGGAAACATTCACAAATACACCAGCACTGCTACAAAGGAGGGGGTGACCAGGAACTCACAAGATCAGACACATCGGGGAAGCTCTGCATGATAAAGGAAACATTCACAAATACACCAGCACTGCTACAAAGGAGGGGGTGACCAGGAACTCACAAGATCAGACACATCGAGGAAGCTCTGCATGATAAAAGAAACATTCACAAATACACCAGCACTGCTACAAAGAAAGGGTGACCAGGAACTCACATGATCAGGCACATCGGGGAAGCTCTGCATGATAAAGGAAACCTTCACAAATACACCAGCACTGCTACAAAGAAAGGGTGACCAGGAACGCACAAGATCAGGCACATCGGGGGAAGCTCTGCACGATAAAGGAAACATTCACCAATACACCAGCACTGCTACAAAGGAGGGGGTGACCAGGAACTCACAAGATCAGGTACATTGGGGGACACTCTGCATGATAAAGGAAACATTCACAAATACACCAGTACTGCTGTAAAGGACGGGGTGACCAGGATCTCACAAGATCAGACACATCGGGGAAGCTCTGCATGATAAAGGAAACATTCACAAATACACCAGCACTGCTACAAAGGAGGGGGTGACCAGTAACTCACAAGATCAGACACATCGGGGAAGCTCTGCATGATAAAGGAAACATTCACAAATACACCAGCACTGCTACTCAGGAGGTGGTGACCAGGAACTCACAAGATCAGACACATCGGGGAAGCTTGGCGTGATAAAGGAAACATTCACAAATACACCAGCACTGCTGCAAAGGACGGGGTGACCAGGAACTCACAAGATCAGACACATCGGGGAAGCTCTGCGTGATAAAGGAAACATTCACAAATACACCAGCACTGCTACAAAGGAGGGGGTGACCAGGAACTCACAAGATCAGACACATCGGGGAAGCTCTGCATGATAAAGGAAACATTCACAAATACACCAGCACTGCTACAAAGGAGGGGGTGACCAGGAACTCACAAGATCAGACACATCGGGGAAGCTCTGCATGATAAAGGAAACATTCACAAATACACCAGCACTGCTACACAGGAGGTGGTGACCAGGAACTCACAAGATCAGGTACAACGGGCAAGTTCTGCATGATAAAGGAAACATTCAGAAATACACCAGCACTGCTACAAAGAAGGGGGTGACCAGGAACTCACAAGATCAGGTACATCAGGGAAGCTCTTCATGATAAACGAAACATTCACAAATAGACCAGCACTGCTACAAAGAAAGGGTGACCAGGAACTCACAAGATCAGGCACATCGGGGAAGCTCTGCATGATAAAGGAAACATTCACAAATACACCAGCACTGCTACACAGGAGGTGGTGATCAGGAACTCACAAGATCAGGTACATCAGGGATGCTCTGCATTATAAAGGAAACATTCACAAATACACCAGCACTGCTACAAAGGAGGGGGTGATCAGGAACTCACAAGATCAGGCACATCGGGGAAGCTCTGCATGATAAAGGAAACATTCACAAATACACCAGCACTGCTGCAAAGGAGGGGGTGACCAGGAACTCACAAGATCAGGTACATCGGGGGAAGCTCTGCATGATAAAGGAAACATTCACAAATACACCAGTACTGCTGCAAAGGACGGGGTGACCAGGAACTCACAAGATCAGACACATCGGGGAAGCTCTGCATGATGAAGGAAACATTCACAAATACACCAGCACTGCTACAAAGGAGGTGGTGACCAGGAACTCACAAGATCAGACACATCGGGGAAGCTCTGCGTGATAAAGGAAACATTCACAAATGCACCAGCACTGCTGCAAAGGACGGGGTGACCAGGAACTCACAAGATCAGACGCATCGGGGAAGCTCTGCGTGATAAAGGAAACATTCACAAATACACCAGCACTGCTACAAAGGAGGGGGTGACCAGGAACTCACAAGATCAGACGCATCGGGGAAGCTCTGCATGATAAAGGGAACATTCACAAATATGGCAGCACTGCTACAAAGGAGGGAGTGACCAGGAACTCACAAGATCAGACACATCGGGGAAGCTCTGCATGATAAAGGAAACATTCACAAATACACCAGCACTACTACAAAGGAGGGGGTGACCAGGAACTCACAAGATCAGACACATCGGGGAAGCTCTGCATGATAAAGGAAACATTCACAAATACACCAGCACTGCTACACAGGAGGTGGTGACCTGGAACTCACAAGATCAGGTACATCGCGGAAGCTCTGCATGATAAAGGAAACATTCACAAATACACCAGCACTGCTGCAAAGGAGGGGGTGACCAGGAACTCACAAGATCAGGCACATCAGGGAAGCTCTGCATGATAAAGGAAACATTCACAAATACACCAGCACTGCTACACAGGAGGTGGTGACCAGGAACTCACAAGATCAGGCACATCGGGGAAGCTCTGCATGATAAAGGAAACATTCACAAATACACCAGCACTGCTACACAGGAGGTGGTGACCAGGAACTTACAAGATCAGGTACATCGGGGAAGCTCTGCATGATAAAGGAAACATTCACAAATACACCAGCACTGCTACAAAGGAGGGGGTGACCAGGAACTCACAAGATCAGGCACATCGGGGAAGCTCTGCATGATAAAGGAAACATTGATGCTGAAATACACGAGCGGAAGGAGCAGGGAATTGTGCAGACAAATCCAAGGGGCAGTTAGGCCCTGATGATAGCAAATAGAATAATTATAAGCCAAGAAGAACGGAAAGAACCTGTCTAACCTTGATGAACTCTTACTAAGCTGTTAAAAGGGGGAAGCTTGCTGTGCCAGAGTCCTTTGACTAGAGGTGCCTACTGCTCCTATGGAGACTGTCCCATAGATCCCTTCAAGCCCTCATCATACCTTACAGAGAGAAGTACTGAGTCCTGCATCTAAGCACCATTCCCTCTTTATTCCATTGGCCAGAGGTGACCAACCCTCCAATGGCAATGGCTGTGAAAAAATAATGGACAATCACAGATGCCTCCCTGCAGAAATGACGATGAGTTTCAAGGGAGTTCAGTCCACAGAGAATGAGTCCTAATGACACAGTACAGTCGATGAGAAAATGGTCCTAATGGAAGGGGGGATAAGGACAAGAGTAAACAGCAGTAGGTCAGAAGAAGATAGCCACAGGGCTCTCAAACATATACAGTACAAAGACTTCCAAAATCCATATTGGGGAAGCTAAACCCCAGTACTATAAGCACAGCACAGGAAAGTCTTAAGGCAAGTCATGGCCAAGCTACAATACTAGAGGATGCACAAAAGAAAACCTATGAGACAGGTTAAAACAAAAACCTGCATCGACAATACCAGGATGTAACAATGCACAGTTATCAGAAAGTGGCATTGGAGCAGATCCAGTAGAATGGAAAGACAGACCAGTATCCTGTGAAGACAGACACATATATCAGGAGGAAGTGCTTCACCCAGAAAGCCAGAGTCAGCAACGGGAAGCAAGAAGTACACACGAAATGCCAGTCCCTAGAATGGCGTCTCCTTCAGGAGTGATGCGGTCGGGCCACAGTGAAAAATACGGAACAGGGTATAAAACAGGAGGTCGGAGGAAAATGTAAAGGTAGACTGGAAAACCCCAGTCCAAGCAGAAGTGGTAGGCTGGGAAATACTGCTCCCAATAACGGAAATCGTCAAAGTAAATGGCAAAACCCGCTTTATTAAGAATCCACATAAAGCAGGGACAACAAATAATCCCACACTTCTCGAAAGCTCTCAGCTTCTCTCAGGCACAACAATGGGTTATAACTCGAAAAACATCACAGCTGACGTCATTTTACAATCTTAGTTACAAAAACCTAGGGATTGGTTAAGGACATTGACTATATATGCTTTACATAGGGGTTAGTCTTTTAATTGGACATTACATGTTTGATGGGTAATAATATATGTCATCTCTTCAATATGTAATTGGCTAGTGCACCACACACTGGGTGGTACAGCATGAAGAGCTTCCTATTGGTTGGCAATTAGCTTACCAATCTTGGACTTGGACAATTGACAGGCTTCAACACATGAGCCAACACTGGCAGTAGGGGAGGGAGACCCAGGAATGGCATTCTTCCAATTCAATAAGAAAATATCCCTTATTCCTAGTCCTTGAGCCAGGGTAACTTCTCTGTAGTTCAACCTTGCGAGGGCCTTGGTTCTGAGAATATGCAGGGAGTCGAGGCAGATGCAAGTCTGGCCCTATGAATAGACAATGTTCTTGAGCTTTGCGTCATATTGTGAGTGAGAGGACCGTATTCTGAATTATTCCACCCTTGTTTTACTGTGATTTTAGCGACTATGAATATAGTGTTATTACTTGTCTATGCACTGGGGTCTTGGTGGAACTGTTCCTTATAAAGTTTTAGCTTATACTTTGTCGGCACCTGGCATTCAAAGGCTGTTTATTCATTAATTAATTAATCTAAACGAAATGTCTTCTGCCTTTGGAAATGTTATTTACTGTTCCTTCTAGAACTGGCCGTTTACTCCTTAATGACTCTATAAACTTGAAAGGAGGGCTGCATAGCTACTATCTACCTTGCATGGATCTATGTTTCAGTAAATTCAGCAGTTTGAGCTTCTCTGAAGCCTCAAAGCTTCCCATTCAGTTCAACGCGGGCTGCGACGTCCATTTTATAAAAGATGGCTGCTTATTACTGCTGCTTTTCTACGTTAGTAAGTTATATATACGTGTATCGTTCGTGTTGTATTTCAGCGTATACATTGGTTATGTTATGTTCTTCATGTCTTTCTCTTTGCAAGCGATACTCTTCATGTATAAATGCATAATTGACCTAGTGTCTGCGTTTCTTCATGGCGAGTGCATATTTGCTCCGTTTCTATTGCATGCTTGTGTGTCAGTTAACAGTGAGTCTGCTTTCTCGCTGTGTTCGATTATATAAGTCCTTTTCCTCCTGTATCTGCTTGGGATAAGGCCAATACGGTTGCCTTAATACATAGCGTTTTTCACCTGTGCGATATGGGGCATGGAAGGGGCAGTAGCCACAAATTACGTATTCATATATCTCTCGACAAAAATATTCACAGGGAACCCAAAGACACAGTGCAAAGGCTTCCCACACCTATCCTCGGGGGAGACTACACCTCAGTGCTGTAAGCACAGGACAGGAAAGTGTTAAGGCAGCTTGTGACCAAGTTTGAATACTAGAGGAGAGGCGTCAGAAATGTGAGACAGACAAGTGAATGGAGTTTTATCACAGGAATCCATTTTATTCTACCTCTGACTCTGCCCCCAGCAACCTCCATCTTTCTATCACCAACACCCTTGACATTCTTTTCCTAGTCATGAGATTCCATAGGAAACCTGCCTCAAAGCGTAACACTTAGTATGACACCGAACTTGCAGCCCTGAAACGAAAGTGTAGGAAAGCAGAACAGAAGTGGCTAACCACAGGCTGATCCCCTGACAAACGGGCCTGACGCCTGCTCCAAAGGTATTACAGACTCGCCATCCATGCAAGTCACGAGTCTCCGGTGCATCCAATAACACGGCTGAACTTTTCAAAATCTGCGAGATCTAGCCAACCCCTCTGCAGTCTCCTTCTCCCCTTCTGCCTCCCAGGCACTATGCAATGCACTGGCCTCACACTTTGTCACAAAATCTGAGGGCATTCTAACTACCCTCCATACATTCCCTCACAACCTATCCCACTCTCCCCCACCACACTCCCCCCTCACTCCTCCTTCCTCCTTTTCCTCCTTCTCTCCTGTCACTCCTGAAGAAGTTACCAGAGTTGTCCGCTCCATGAAGGTCTCTTCTAAACAGGTCACCCCTTGCTCATCCAGGACCATCAAGGATAACATTGACTCCCTTGCCCCTGCTCTTGCTGATTTCTGCAATCACTTCTTTATCACTGGATCGTTCCCCTCCTCCCTTAAGCAATCCCTTGTGAGCCCACTTCTGAAAAAAACATCCTCTGACCCTAACTGCTCTGTCAGCTATCACCCTATCTCCATCACCCCCTTCCTGGGGAAGCTACTTCAAAAGCTGGCTTTGCCCCAACTTAACTCTCACACTGAACTTGTTGGAGGTCTCTACGACCATCAATCTGGATTCCGAGCAACCAGAGAAACGGAAACTACTCTTCTGAACACCTGTGAAGAACTGCTCTCATCTCTGGATTCCAACTCCCCAGCTGTCTTTATCTTTCTCGATCTCTCCGCTGTATTTGACACAGTTAACCATTACGTCATCATACAAAGGCTTCACAATACACTTGGTATCTCAGAACGGGCACTGGATTGGCTGTCCTCTTTCCTCTCTAACCGCTCATCCCAAGTCGTCCTGTGCCCCTTCTTCCATCTCCACTTGTGGTGTCCCTCAGGGCTCTATATTCTCCCCCTGGCTCTTCAACATCTACCTTGCTCTCCTTGCATGCCTCATCTTCTGTTTATACTCCAAACTCCAGTGTTATGCAGACAACACACAGCTCTTCTTCAGACTTCCTGCTGACCCTCTATCATCACCGATGGCCTATCTGCCATCCAGTCCTGGTGCAACTTCAATGATCTCTGCTTCAACGTGTGTAAAACTGAGATCCTTCCCATTGGAACCTCTGCTCCCTCCTCCTTCTCTTCACTCTGGCCTTCCTCCTTGGGCTTTCCCCCAGTACCTTCTACTGAAGCCAGAAACCTTGGAGTCATCTTCGACTCCTGTCTTTCCTTCCTCCCTAACACTCAGGACATTGCCAAGAAGTACAACTATCAACTCTTGCTTCTCAAAGAAATTCTACATTTTCTCACTTCCCCTCGGAGGCTCAATGTGATTCAAGAGCGGGTTCTCTCTAGACTTGACTACTGTAACAGCCTCCTCCTGAATCTGCCTTCTTCCACTCTGCGACCCCTTCAGCTTATCAAGATTAGGGCAGCAAGACTTATTCTTGGCCTTACACCCAGGGACTGCATCTCTCCTGCACTAAAAAGTCTTCACTGGCTCCCATTTGCTGCACAGATTAAATTCAAATTCCTCTGTATGAACCACAAGGCTGTCTGGGCCAAGTGACAACACTATCTTCAACTTAATCTCTCTAACTACTCTCCCCCTAGACCACTTTGCTCCTCTGGCACCAACTCCTTGTGTGTCAAGCAGTTTGCTAAGCAGAGGGGAGGGGTCACTCACTTTCCTGTGCAGGCTCCCTCCTTTGAAATAGCCTCCTCTACCTCTGAGCCTTGACCAGGATCTTCTGAAATTCCAGAAGCTCCTTAAGGCTTCCCTCTTTTCCTTCTCCTTCCCCCATTCTCTCCTCTGCTAATATCACAGTTGCTGAATCTGTGTCCTTGGCCCTTAGGGATCTTCGGGGCCTTGACCTCCCACACCAATTCTTCCCAGCTCCTGTCTTTCCACAGCACTTTGCATCTGCACACCCTCCGCTCTGCAGACTCACACTTCACCTCCTGCAGCCAAAGCTGTGTAGCACTTCAACATTCTAGAGCTTCAAACATGGCTCATCCACAGGCTCGGACTCCCCAGCACTTACCTCCTCTTCCCTCTTTCTTTTTGCTCTTGCACGTTCTGAATTCTCACAAAGCATAGTAGGTTTGCCCCCCCTTCCGCTGCCCCCTCT